>NC_072476.1:61939056-62021556 GCF_027574615.1 Eptesicus fuscus | reverse complement strand
TATTTGACCTTTTCCATTTGTTGCTTTAATGGACCCATAGTAAATTCCACTTCTTTGGGAATTACTCTCATGTTTCAGATACAAATGCAGGATAGCTTTACTTTTAGCAAGATAATTGTCTGGTAGGTCTATTTTGGGGGAAAATGAAACATTTCAATAAAATCCTTAAAAGTAACTCAGCATTACTTAATTTGGAGTGCTAATTACAGATTTTCAGAAAATTGCTAATTTTTCTAAGTTTTTTATGAACTGACTAAATATTCCTGGAAAATAAAGTGACTTGGTGCTATGTTAGTGCTATATCTATGTTAGCGCTGGTTCTGGCTTCCTAATGAGGACTTTGCATATCATGTTAAGATGATCAAACCAGAGACTCTTATTTTAGGGGTGTTGACAGCTGAGACAGTATTGCCATTCAACAGCTAATTATTATTTTCAGGGGGAGTCCCTGTTAGGAGGAAAATTCATGTTTCTTTTCTTACCTTTGAAAAAATAAACACAGCGAAGTTTCATTTTCAAAACCATTCTGGCTACACTAAGGCTTGTTTAAAAGTAAAGCAAGTAATACTTGCAGATGGAATGTTCAAGTAGTAAAATTCCTAAAGAAACTCGAGTCATAAAAACTTCAGTCTCAAAACATTTTAATGTAATTGTGATCATTTTAATCCTCATTTAAAACTTTTTGAAAATTTAATTAGAGAAAATTGTGTTGTAAATTCATTACAGTCTCTATAAAAATATCGATTTACTTAAGTTACTCATATAAATCCTATTGCTGTCAATTTGTATGTTTTTGCTTATCTGAGATTAAGCATCTTATTTCCAAAGTTCTTCAGGTCTGCATGCCACACTATAATTCTGGTAGAATAACGTGCTCCTTTAAATGAGAGCTCTGAGTTCTTAGGCATGTCATATGTCTTCTAGTTTGCATATCAATTTGATATGGAATATATAATAGTATACATTTGAGAAATTTGAGATATATAGCTTATTGCTATTTTTATTCTATAGCTTGGCATTTCTGTAATATCTTAACCAAAAATAGGTGAATTTAAAAAAATAGAAGACATTTCTCTTACGATTTGGGGAACAAGGAGAAAGTTTAAGTCATTTACTTTTAAAGTAAATTGCAAACTTGCTTTTCTCCAAAAATGTGTCTTCAGTGTTGTGGAGTTGTTTACTTATACATGAATCTGATTTAAAAATCATAGAATTATCAGAATAAAGGCTTGATGTGGTTTAATTTGCTGGCATCATTAAAATATACTGCCAATTGTTTTTATTTAGTGCCAACAAAAGCTATTTTCATTTTGCATTATTATTCTTGGTTTTGTCATGAAACTTGCTGGCAACCCATTCTTAAAGTTTTGCTGGAGCATCTACATTATAATTTTTACAGAGAATGATGGAAAAAACAAAAGGCTCTGAGTCTGATGAGGCAAGGCAGACTTTCATCTTCAAAGGGTTCAACATTTGAGCAAATTGGGTTGACTGGCCATTTTTGCCTGTAGATCGCAGACCTGTGCTCACTGGGGGCTCACTGTCAGATTGGGATGCACCTGGCTGTAGGATGTCTGCCTTTTCAAGTTTTCCTGAAAGCAGAACTAGGAGCTTGTGGTGTTCGTTCTGTACCAACGGTAAACATGGGGTAGTGCTATTCCCAGTCCATAGCTGCTACTGGAAACACCAGGGAAAACACTTTTTTTCCTTTTAGTATTATAGTGATTAAAGTGCTTGTAAAGAAAGAAGACCTAAAATTTGAAACCAGGCATGTGAGACAGCTTTAAATTATGTGATTCACACTTATGCCAGATGCTGCTGGAGGAATTCCTTGGTTTCTCATTAACATGGAGCACTCCCTTTAGACTTCACACATAGTGGCCACTCACAAGCACATGCACATTCATGCAAATGCTAGGAATGATCAACTACATGCATTCATCTGTACAAGTTCCAACAGTGAAAATTCAAGAAAACAATTCATTTCAAGAAGATGCGCTGCTGTTGAAAAGCTGTCATTCTTTTCCGAGCCTTGATGTGCTTGGAATGAATGTTCTTAATGAATGTGACTAATTGTTTTGTGATGTTATTTCTGACTTTATTCAAGATCCATTTATAAAGTCACTGCTTACACATAGGTAAAATTAAGAACTTTTATTTCAGGTGAAACTGATGATTGTTATTAATAGAAATGTTAATTTCTGTTAATAACTGCTTTTGTGTAAAGAATGCTAGCATTTATATAGTACCATAGCTTAAATGGTCACATACAGATTTATACTAATAATTGCTTTCAAGTAACAGTTTGTTTTATTTTTTCAACTTCTGATTGTGCCCTACTCAATGGCTTGATCTTCAGTTTTATTTTTATTTATGTTTTTACGTGGTCGTTATTGAGTTAACGCATGGTCATTTTATTGAATTCTGTGAGTAGACTACTTTAATAGGTCCTGACTATTTAATTATAGTTTAAGATTAGAAAAGATTTGGTTGGTTGGTGTCAAATCCTTAATGTTTTTGTCCAGAGACTAGAGAATTCCTTCTCTCTATCTTTTGCAAACCGAACAAACATGAAGAAAACTGGAGATGAATTAAGTATATCATAAATATGAATATTGCTACACTAAAAATATTCTTCCATTTAAACAAAAGTGATTAGGTAACAGTTCAAATCTTTACATTTGTTTGAATTTCTATCATGTACCCATTTACCTATCTTCCTATTGCTTGACCTATGTATTTATAACTCATTTGCTTTCTTTCTCCTAGGTGTGTATTGAAGAAATACATTTTATCAGTTAATGGATAAAATAATTTTTGCTTCATCTTAGTAAATGTAATACTGAAGGCATAGTTTTAATTTAAAAGAGACTATAAGAATGTCTATAACCTAAAGACTATGCTCTATAATAAAGTTGTTCTGCTTGTAAAGAGAATGTAATCTCTGTGAGGGTAAGGATGTCATGCAATTCCTTTCTTTATAGTCCTTATACAGTTATGATTCTGCCTATAATGAGTATTGAAACATTGACAAACTTACAAAATATATTCAACCTTGCAATATGTAGAACTTATAAAAGTTAAACAAAATAATTGGTATTTATCAAATTATTCTTTCAAAAAAAAAAAAGAAATGTAGAAGACATTTTTAAATTACAAAATATGAAAATATTACAGAATATGAAACTAAAATTCAGTCCAATCCCTAAATTGACATTCTCCTTCTTTCAGGAATATTTTTGAAAATAATGTTATTTTCATCATCAGCTACTAACTGCCTAAATATATACATCATTGTGTAGAGGATAAATCGTTCCTCTGGAAGCTATTTTCTTTTTTAATCAAAGAAATAGTATTCAAATGGATAGAATTACAAAAGAATAGACTGATAGAAATAATGAAAGATACTGCACAGAAAGCATGGATCATATATATATATATATATATATATATGCATATTTACATTAATGTCAAGTAAATTGTTTATTTCTGGTTGTAGAGTAGGTATTGACTATTGGATTAATACTTCTTGAATGGTCAAGATTTCTTGGAGGAGTAGTTCAGACATTTTTTTTTGAAGGAAGGTAAGATTTCTAGGTTTTAGGGATTTGGTAAATAGGACAATGAAGCTTTTCTTAAATTCTTAGGCATAAAATTATGAGACTCATGAGATGTAGCCAATTTAATATATCAATAAAACTGGAAACATTTTTTTATATTATGAGAGAAAGGACAATCTATCAAAAGGTAGTTTTAAAAAATTTTAAATTTGCAGAGAGATTCCATGAGTTTAGCAAAATCTTTGGGAAATCCTCCTTTTCCCTCATGTCAATGAACCAATTGAATTGTTGAATCAAGAGACACAGCTCTATGCTTTAAAAATTCTAATGGAGAAAATATTATCAACGTTTACTTTAAAGAAATCATTCTATACTAAGCAAATAATTTCTCTTGCTATCTTCCTAACATCATTCAACTATACTTTTGTAAATTATACTCTTCCTGGAACTATTAAAATAATCTAATTCTGATTCTAGTTACAGCTGCCACTTAATCTATTCCTGATAAATTGTCACACTTGTAACTTTGTTCTTTTTCTCAGTTTTAAAATTGCACAATGTTAGTGAAATGTTTAGACAAGTAACCTTATGAAGGAAGAAGTGTAGGTTAAAATAAATGTAACATTATATAATTTTGTGTTGTCTCTGCAAATAGTTTAAAAATAAAAGAGAATAAAATTACTTATTTGACATTTCAAAGCATTGAAATAAGCCTTGATCATACCTATAGTTATTATAAACTCCCACGATCTACCATTGAAAGAATCTTTATTTATAGGTGGAATTCATCATTAGCAGGTATATCAGCTGTATTTGCTAGTTTTTGAAGCACTTTTTCTCCTTTAAATTATTTTTTTGTTTGAACATCACTTTATGATTCTCATAATTAGTACACAAATATACCAAATTAGAATGTAGTTTGGAGAATAGGTCATAGAACTAAATACTCACATAATTGGGGAAGACGAGTTATTTCCCCAAGTATTTAAAACCTTTGGATAACTAGAACATATGGATTAAAAATTAAAATTTAGGGCTGAATTTTTCAGTCTTTATACAGATGATTTCCTCCATCTGCATAGATCACATCTGCTCTCTCTTTGGGAGTCATTTTTATTATAATAGCAATATTTTAATTGTGCATATTGCTCTTTCATTTATGATTAAAATATTAGGGATTTTCTCCCTTCTTATTTACAAGAAGCAACTAAGATATTTATAATGTACAATATGCCTTGAAGCCTTAATGCCCACCCCTTTTTTGAGGTAGGTATTTATTAATGCAATTCAATGTAGCAACGATCGCATGTCTATAGTATCCGCACACCAGCAGCACTCTGCAGCTGTACTGTGTGTAGTTTGCATTCAGAGAGAATTGGCCTCCGAGTGTCAGAGAGGATGTATTCAAAGGTGCCCCACATATGGCTGTTGATAATAAAATGAGGGGTATAATTAAATGCAGTGAAAGAGTTAAAGCTAGAAATCAAATACATTTTAGTTTTACTGTGATATGATGCAATCACTACTGCTTCTTAAAAACAGGATTTTAATTTAAAATGCTTTCTCATTTGATTTATTATTCTGAATATAGAGGGGTTTCTTTGTATATTTTTGGGAACCTGAAGAGAGAAAGTGGCATGGAAACATCTGGATCACACCACAGAATTTTAATAGCTGCAGTGATTCTGTAAGATTCCCAGGAAAGGACAATACCTAGCCAAGTCAGCAGTCCTAACCTTACTGTTACTCCTGGTCAAAATATATCCACTCAGAAATCATCCCCCTGGTGCTGCTTCCTGGGTCTTCCATACTTTCAGAGCAGGACTTTCCAATTTGAGATATAGCATTGGACACATGGCATTAAATTCAGTTACTCCTGATTCGGTGTATTTAGTTCTTCTGCAACACCAAATTGAACCAGTTGTCATTTTCAATGTGTGAAAGTTAAACTATCAGTGGAAAAGAGACACAACCCTGAAGTAGGAGGGAGGAAAGACTGAGAAAAATACAGACAGTATATTTTTCAGAAAGCAAAATTACTATGTAATGAAATATGGATAATAATTCCAGGAATAAGGGTACTTTATGAGTAAAATATGAATTGCATAAGAGAACAGGAACATTTAACAAGCTTATTTGAGAGTTCAGCATGACATTCCTGGTTGAGGCTGATTTTTTTCCTAAGGTGTATCTTAAGTATAAATTTCGTTTTTATGAAATATATTCTAAATATTAAATATTCTTATTTTGGCATATTTAAATGTTACTACAACTTACTGTTGACTGGTAGTCAATTTCATAGGTTTACTATAATATGCCCAAACTAGAAAAACTATTCTAATTTACGAATATAGTACCATTTATTTTAATATTTGACTTCTAAAAATGATTGTTTTGTTACACTTTTATGAAATTATTTGGGGAACAAGTGATATAAAAGTTTTAGTTTCATGGAGAAGAATTTTTAAATTAAATATTTCTGTTTTATTATATCTGGTCACATTATGATTTGGATAATATTTCCTAATCGCACCTTCTTAAAATAACTGAACGAAAACAAACCCACAGATTTAAAATTTGCTAGTATGTTCACTTTTGGTATATGTGTATGCCACCTTGACATTAGAATATCTGATCAAAATTCTAATTTACTATGTCTATGTATTAAATCCACTCTTCAAAGTACATTCTGAATGTAAAAATGAAAATAGACATTTTACATGCAGTCTGAGCTAGAAAAAGGTGCTGATACTGTAATTAATATTGTACCATAATATCTTTTTAATCTATCATGCTGCCTTTTTGCCCTTTATGTTATGTCAGAAAGTAGTGTAATGAATGAGTGTGTCTGTGAGTATCAGCTCGAATTTGGTGAAAAGTGAGGCAACATGACATTTAACGTGATTAAGGCAGGTATAGATTCAGGTTTATTAGCTTTCACACAATCAGATGTAAACCCAATGATGATAAAGCGTCACAGTTTTAAAAATATGGCTTTTCCCTCCCTGAACTTATTTTAAAGCTCAATTTGAATTAGGTAGTTGATTATATATTTAAGAATTAGCTGTCTTTGTAATGTTTCCCAGGAAGATAACTCACAATAGTAAAACGTCAGAATATTCAACATTTTAGGAGAAAAACGAGGGATATATTATTAAATCAGAGAAGAATTGGCGTCAATCTGACTCGAAACAGCTGTTTAGGGGATTAGTGTAGAGTGTCTTTTCAAGTCCTGAGAGTTGTCCTTCATTTTCATATCAGAAGGGGGCACTAGTGGTCCACTTTTAATAACAGGGAAGCCTTTTCTTCTGTTCTACAACATTTGATAATAAATAAATATAATTTTCTATTTAATGTTGAGGCAATTAAGATTGTAAATAGATATTGGTAGGTTAAAAAGTTAAGTAATTGGAATTTTGTTTGTAAAAATAGTCTTATGCCTTTTTCTTTGTATCTAAGTATATGGCACAAAATTAAGAAGTTTTGTTGTAGTTAGACTAGAGTACCAATTCTTATTGTTTAATGCCCACACTAATGAATGGGGTAATTTTACACACACACACACACACACACACACACACACACAATTTCAGTGAACTATATTTTAATCTCTCCCCTTTCACTGAACTGGAGTCACTGCTCACAATAAAGCACTTTACTATTTATATACCTTGCATATCAGTATTTATTTCCAATATCAATTGTGACTTAAAATAAATTAACATAATACATTACCCTATAGTTTCCAGTTTGATTAAACAAACAGTCCATGTGCACACTGCACTTCACTTCAGGTCTCCATTGAAAGATAAGCTGCAGATATACTGGGTAAGCTCACTGACTGGCATCTCTGTGTCCAGATGATCTGTTTAGAATAAATGTGGCTGGACAATGTGTATTCTAAATCTACAATGTGAGTAACTGAAGAATTTCAGAGAGGCAACAAGAGGTGGGATAACTGTCCTCATCCGAGGTTTAGAAGGCAGGCGTGTGAGCACCTAGAGAAAGAGAGAAAATGAAAACTGACAGCCTCTTCAGTACTCTTGTCTGAATTTAGCAAGATTTCCCCTCTCTCCCCAGAGCCTTCCATGTAGGTGTTAAGATGGTGAGACATGCATTATGTTTTACGTTTTTGGTTTAGTTTTGCAGAAAATCATATGTCTAAGTAGTACTTGTATTATAATGGGAAAAGGTGTGATGAAAAACCCTCCAAAAATGAAATCCACTTGTCAGTTTGAATTTGACATGTTTTTATTACATAGTAAAACCTGTCAGCTAAAATTTTAGAGATTTACACCTAAGTTGTGACTGAAAACAGGTAATTGTCTTTTCAAAACAGGTATTTTGAGTATATAAATGTAAATTTTGGTAGCCGTGCACATGTAGAGTTATCTATTTTGCTTGCAGAGTGAACTTTAAAATTTAAAATTTTAAGAAATGTTTCTGGTATTTAAAAATCTTGAGAGTAGCCCTGGAGGTATTGTTCAGTGGTTAGAACATTGGCCCATGCACTGAAGGGTCGGGCGTTTGATTCCCAGTCAGGGTTGCTCCCTGCACCCCTGCACGCTTGTGTGTGGGAGGCAACCAGACAATGTGTCTCTCCCATCGATGTTTCTCTCTCCCTCTCCCTCCCTCCCACTCTCTCTGAAAAGCAATGGAAAAAATATTCTCTGATGAGGATTAACAAAACAAACAAAAGACTGAGAGTAACTTAAAAGTGTGAGAACATAGACAACTTTATTTTTAAACAAAAGTTTACAGGTATATATTTGAATTTTGCCCAGTCAACTCACAATGCCACTAGTGCATATTAAAGAGCATACCTTTCCTAGATTTCATAATGCAATTATAAGTACTAATTTGATGATGAAATATTTAAGAATACTCTTATAGTTGATTAATATTACTAAATAAAACTGTCTCCAATAAACAAAATGTTTTATAGATATTTAAATCTTTAATATAAAAATTTGTTTTCTACATATTGAATTGATTATTTTTCTTTAAAGTTGAAGGTATGGTGCTGAGCTTCTGAAGCACAGCTTGAAATTATTTCTCTAGAAAAAAAAATGCAGCTAGGAGGAGAATTTCCTTGATATATTAGGACCACCAAATTTCTCTTGGATCTCTGATTTTAAAACATCACCATTACTTTGCCCTTTCTTCTTGCATCTTGAATATGAGAGGGTGAGGGAGAGGGGGAGAAAGAGGCAGAGAGAGATAAGGAAAGAAGGAAGGAGAGAAAGAAAGCATAAGAGAAGGAGAGTAAAAACGGAATGTCAGAAGGAGGTAGAGAAGAAAAGAAAGAGAAAAAGAGAGAGTGTTTTGGAGAGGTAAACGTTGTGATGAGTTGACACTGGTGGATTTTTGGTTCTAGCTGAGAACAGTGTGATCCTGGCAGCAGCTTCAGGATAGCGCATCTCAACTTTCAGAACAACATGATTTAAAGAAACCGTGTGACTCAGAGGATAGTTTTGGCACTGAGTTTGTGAGAAAAGGAAGTTTTGCCTTTGTATTGCTCTTCACATATAAGAGAAAATCATTTTTTTCTGCCAACATAGATAAAAAAGCTGTCCAATTATTACAATGCCAGCTTTCTCTTTACAAATATCAAGTGTAATTAAAGAAAAAAGCTAAATATTATAGAGAAAATAAGATGGGAAATGTTGGCTGTTGGAAATTGGCTTGGTATGGGCTTTGTGGATGGATGGCATTTGCTAAATTGTACCAACTCTGCTGTACGTTTTTAGACAGCATTAAAGGCTGAATTATTGATTTGCCTGTTCTTCGGCATTAGAGGCAGCCATGAAAGGATGTATCATCTGCTCAAATATTTTTCCCTGATCATTTTTCATCAGCCTCTTCTACAACCAGGCATGTTTTGGCTGTGAGTAGTCACATACTACAAGAAGCTTCCCATGATGTGTTATAGTTCTGTGCACCTTTTATTTTTAACCATTATATCTGATGGGCCTAATCTATATTCTTCTGACCTTTGCCTAAAGGGCTGGGGCTAATTTGTGTAGTCCATTTACTGGCATTTGCTATTATTCAGGTTTCTCTGCTTTTCCTTAATGCCTACTTAAATATTTTCTCATCTTACCCTAAAGCAAAATGTCAAATTCTTGGCAGGCAAAACATGGCACTCCCTTGAATAAAAAGAAAGCAATATCCATTTCAGCACTTCGTTTATCTACTTAGTAGTAATGTGCATCCTTTGGGCCTTGTGTAAATACTGAGCGAGCATCCACCTGAAATAGTACATTCTTAGCTGATGAAAGCAGAGAAAAAAAAGATATATTAACCTTATGTGTGTGTGTGTAAATTTATATATATAGCATTTTTTCTTTTCCTATGCAGTCCTAGATGTTGCTCCAATAGGCTGTGAGGAAAAGAAAGTGGAATTATGCAACCATTAAAAAATGTAGTAAACCTACATATAGGTACTGAAATGAAAAACTACCTGAGATATATTGATATAGTTAAAAGAAAAAAAGTCATAGAACAGTATGAATAATATGATGCCTCTATAGGTTTAAAATAGTTACAGAAAAACATTAAAGGAAGTGTTAATGATGGTTGTCCCAGATGAGGGGGCTTGTGGGAGAAAACAGAACAATTTAAAATGCATCCCTTATTAAAACAACAAGGTCGTGGTGGTGGTGTTCATATGGGAGCTGAGAAGTTTTACTCTTTCCATTTCTTCTTTACGATGTGATGGCAAAAATAATGAACAACTTAAATCAGCTTTAAAAATATTTTATGATGAAAATATCTTCTAGAATCAAATGAGCATAGTATGACTTAGTGGACAAGAAGGAAATTATAGAAATGACTAGAGGCCGGGTGCATGAAATTCGTGCATGGGGGGGGGTGCACCCTCTCCAATTCGGGACCCCTTGGGGGATGTCCGACTGCCTCTTGCAATCTAGGACCACTGGCTCCTAGCTCCTCGCCTGCCTGCCTGCCTGCCTGATCGTCCCTAACTCCTCTGCCTGCCTGCCTAATTGCCCCTAACTACCTCTGCCTGCCTGCCTGATCACCCCTAACTGCTCCCCTGCTGGCCTGATTGCCCCTAACTGCCTCTGCCTTGCCCTGGATCTGGGACCCAGGATTCCCTCCTCCGGCCAATCACAGGCACCCGGGATCCGGACTTCCCTCCCTCTGGCCGGCCGCAGGCACCCAGGACCCGGGCAGGCTTCGCCTGGGCTGGCCGCAGCTGCAGGGGACCATGGGCGGGGGGCTTCACCCAAGTCGCAGCCGCAGGTGCCTAGGACCGTGGGGCAGGCAGCTTGTCCCTCTCCTGGGCCTCAGGTGAAGTCACTGGCGCCTGGGACTGTGGGGTGAGTGGCTTGTCTCTCTCCCAGGCCACAGGCACAGCTGCTGGTGCCCAGGACTGCAGGGCTTGCGGCTTGTCCCTCTCCCAGGCCATAGGCCCAGCTGCTGGCACCAAGGACCTAGGGGCATGTGGCTAGTCCCTCTCCTGGGCTGCAGCCTGGCTGGTCCCCATTCCTCTCTCATGAGCTCATTTGTACCTGGCTGGTCCCCATTCCTCTCTCACAAGCTCATTTGTGCCTAGCTGGTCCCCATTCCCCTCTCCCCATTGTTGAGTGTCTGAGCAGTTAGGCTGTGATGGTATGAGGGTGTGACGACCATTTGCATATTAGCTCTTTATTATATAGGATTTATTATTAGCAAGTAGTTTATATTACCTAATCAGCTAAAACACAATGTCTCTTTCTTTTTTCCATCACTAAGGATTCTGTTCCCTAAACAGGCGATTGGTCTTCCCAGTGATGTTTGGAAATTTTTTGTTAGCTACAGGATTGCTGATATTTGTGATGGTGAGGATTGGCATGGGAAGGAGGTGAATGGGTGGGTTTGGTATCAGGATGCTCAATTACAAAATCCCTGGACAAGATCAGAAGAGTGGATCCCTTGGCATCTTTTGAAAAGTCCCAAGGTAGAATAATTTGTATTTAAGGAACAGATATTGATGGAAAAAATAGTTTTTTGGAGAATGAAGTCAGTGGTGACTCGGGGGGAGGAGGAGGCTGGCACGCTTTATTGTATTTTCACCTTACCTAAAATAAATCAAGTTTACACACTAATCAGAGAAAATGCATTTAAAAAATTACCCCCAAATATAGAAATGTTGTGGAATTTATCCTCTAAATTCAAAGAAAAATTTATAAGTTCAGTTTGCTACTTGAAATTAAAAAAAATGATCTCATACATATGTAGAATCTAATGAACAACATAAACTGATGGACAAAAATAGATCCAGAGACATAGAAGCATTGGACAGATTGTCAAACCTTAGAGGAAAGCCAGGGCAAGGTGAGTGGGTGGGAAGAGATCAACCAATGAATTTGTATGCGTATATGCACAACCCTTGGACACAGACAATAGGGTGGTGAAGGCCTGGGATGGAGGCAGTGCTGGGGTGTTTTCCAGCATCTAGAAAGGGTTCAGGAATCTGGATAAAGGCTGCGTGTAAATTAATAAAGAGACTAGACATGAAATATAAATTTAGAAGGCATTTTGGGGAGCCAGAGGAGACCTAGCTTCAGTAATCAAGTTCTCCGAATCTCTGGAGCCCCAGCTTTTTATTAACACAAATTACCCTAAGGCAAAGCAGATATACATATCAAAGGTTAAGGTTTGGTATACATTGTCAGATTGGAGGAACTGCCTTCCGCTGTTCCAGTAGCAGGCAATAATATATGCAAACCTTTAGGTTTGGGGAAATGCTTTCGGCTATTCCAGCAGGCAATAATATATATTCAGCCCTGCTGAATATAGAAGCCCATTAACCTTTTGAGGACTTCTTGCATTTTATTATGACATGCTGGAGTTAGCCTCCAGCAAGGCAGGGCTGGCTGGGAGAGGTCAATGGGGGGAAAGAGGACAAGGAGAAATATGTAATACTTTCAACAATAAAGACAAACATATATAGAGAGAGACTCAAAATATCTTTGGTACTTCATTTAAAGTTTAATACCTTCTAATTTGATAAAGCAGAACCTTTGCCTTCTACCGCCTGTATTCTGCCTCCAAGATTCCATTTTCTAGATTCCTAAATCCCTAGAGACTTACTAGTAGAAACACTGGATTTTGATAATAGAAAATGTTTTACATAATGTATTTTTCAGTAATTTCTCCTGGTATCCAGAGTTCTATGGTCCTGGTTGTATGCATATTAGTCCATGAGTTCTGGCCATATCTCCAGTCACCACTGAAAAGTAACTCATTTTACTTGACTTTATCTCCCAAAGATTAATTGGAAAAATTGAACTCCTTTCCCACTGAATAGACCTACCGGTTTCTTATGCCCTACCCATTCTCAGTCACTGCTTTTTCGCCAATGATTCCAAATTGAAATGATCTTCAATGGCTATAAATTAAAATATCTATTTTTTCTTCCTCCAAAAAAAATAAAAATAAAGGGATGGCAGATATTTAAATATCTCATAAGTGAAGCAATGCAATATAAAATCAATTGATATAGCACCCAGGATAGATTTTATAGACCACTATTAATAGAAATTTGATGGACTACATCATGTGATGACTCAAGCTAAGATATATGAACTAAATAACTTTTTTTTTTAAAGTTTTGTTTATAGACTATAATGGACTCAGTATGTTTTATTATTTTCACCAAAAAGAAGGAAGTCAGCATACTATAATAACTACCTGGGTATGATGCAACCTCAATAATTAAGAGGATACGCCTCTGATTATTTGAAATAGCATCATTGTTCCTTTGGTGGGTAAGCATCTGTTTCATTTCCTATTGATACTATGACCAATTTCTACAAACTTGCTTCTTAAAACAACCCAAATTAATTATCTGACAATTCTAGAAGTCAGAAGTCCAAGGTGGGGTTCATTCGGCTAAAATCAAGGTGTTGGCAGGATTGAATTCCTTCTGGATGCTATTGTGGAGAATGCCTTTCCTTACATTTTCCAGCTTCAAGAGGCTGCCAGCATTCCTTGACTAATGGTCCCCTTCCATGTTCAAAGCCAGTCATCACATCCGCCTAATCTCTGCTTCCATAGTCACATCTTCTCTGACTTCTGCTTCTCTTTCCTTTATAAGGACCCTTATAATTACACTGGGCCTGATAGTCCAGGATAATCTTCCTCTCTTACAAGCCTCAGTTTAATCGTGCCTGCAAAGTTTTTTGTCATGTAGAGTAATGTATTCAAAGGGTACAGAAGTTAGAATGTGGACATCTTTGGGGTCATTAGTCAACATGCTACAGCATCTCTTAACCATGGAAATATTTATAGGTAAGCAGAGAAATGTTAAAGGAAATCAAACCTATTTTGACAGTTTTTGGTGTGTTAAGAAATCTGAGCATATTTGGTATTTCAGTTACTTGAAATATTTAAAAGATTTTGGCCTTTTGGAGTAGCAAGTCAATCTTATACATCCAAGTTAAAAATGTGCTGTTGAATAATCGATTTATTTGTTCCAGTTTTATTTTATTGCACATACACGCTGTATTAGTTTGCTAGGTCTGCTATAACAAAGTAGCACATACTAGGTGATTTAAACAGAAATTTATCTCCTCACAGTTTTGGAAGCTACAAATCTCAGATCAAAGTGTCAGCAGGGTTAGTTTCTTCTTAAGCCTCTCTCTTTGTCTTGTAAGTGGCCGTCTTTTACCCCTGTTTTCATATGGTCTCCTTGTGTATGTTTGTGTCCCAACTTCCTTTTCCTACATAATAAAATGGTAATATGTAAATTACCATCACTCCGCTACGCCCACGATTGGGCCAGCGGAGGCACAGGGGGCGGGACTCGGGGTGGCCGGGGTGGCCGATTGGCAACGCTGGGGTGCGACGGATGGCAGGCAACTGGCGGTCGGTTCCTGTGATCTGTCACCGGGACGCTGGGGTGCGGCCGAGCCCAAGGCTGGAAAAGCCTCCACGTGGAGGCTTTTCCAGCCTTGGGCAAAAGCAGAGAGCCTGCTACGGATGGCAGGCAACTGGCGATCGGCTCCTGCGACAACCAGAGGCTGACCAATTGGAAGTCAGTGCTGGCCCCGCCCCCAAGCAAGCGGTTAGGGGCAATCAGGCAGGCAGAGGGGTTAGGGGTGATCAGGTAGGCAGAGCAGTGGTTAGGGGTGATCAGATAGGCAGGCAAGTGGTTAGGGGAGATCAGGTAGGCAGAGCAGCGGTAGGGGTGATCAGGTAGGCAGACAGACCCTCACTGGGCTGGCCCCTCCCCCAAGCAAACTGTTAGGGGCAATCAGGCAGGCAGGCAGAGTGGATGGCGGTGATCAGGTAGGCAGACCAGTGGTTAGGGGTGATCAGGCAGGTAGGCTAGCACTTAGGGGCAATCAGGTAGGCAGACAGCCCCTTGCATGGCTGGCCCCACCCCCCAGCAAAGAAAGAGGGAGACCCAGGCCAGCCAATCCATTGCACCCCAGCCTGTCACCTGCAGAGGGAGGCCACCGGTGGCAGGGGAGGGGAGGCAGTGCTGCACAGATGGCAAGCAGTGGCAGCGGCGGGGATGGGGCCAGCTTCCTGCAGACCTGGGAAGGAAAGACCCGACAGGCCCTGATCTCAGGCCAGGCCTAGGGACCCTACCCGAGGGGTCCCGGATTGTGAGAGGGTAGTTGGGCTGAGGGACGCCCCTGAGTGCATGAATCTTCATGCACTGGGCCTCTAGTTTTCTTATAAAGACTAATCATATTGGATTAGAGTCCAACCTAATGACCTCATTTAATCTTAATTACATTTTTGAAGACCTGCAAATACACTTACACCCTGAAATACCAGGAGGCGGAAGAGCATATTCTGTCCATGACACATGCGATAATTTTTTTTCTGAACAGTTCTGTAACTTGCTTTTCTCACTTAAAGTAGTTTAAAAAAACAAAAACAAAAACCCAACATGTTTAGTTTGTGACTTTAAATTGAAATCATACCTATTTATATATTGTATTAGAACATGTTGGAAAATATAAGGTGAATCTTATTGCATTTTAAAGAATTATTTATATACTTGAGAAAATTTATTCAGCCAGACAATTAAAGTACTTACAGAATAATAAGATATATTTATGAATTCAGTTTAGGTGACTAATGAGTTTAAATTAACTAAGTTTGCAAAAGGGAACACATTAATTATAGGCTTTCTTAAAATGGATCACTAAAATTTGCTAAACTGAAATATAATCATATTTGTAAATTGGGCTTATAAGTTTAAGGAAAAACAGTTTTAAGATCTGTAACTTTGGCAAATAAAATCACATTTTTAAAAAGGGAAGCTCTTGGAGGTGGAACCAAGATGGCAGCAAAGTTAAACAACTAAACTGCTGCTGTGCACAACAATTTAAAAAATACAACTAAAAGACAAAAACGTCTACCACCCAGAACCATGGGAAAGCTGGCTGAGTGGTAGATTTACAACTAAGAAGGAAAAAGAAAGGAGAACAAACACGGAAAAGCTGAGGTATGGAGGCGCGCGAATCTGGGCTGGTGGCGGGCGATGGGGCACGCGGCTTTTTTTCAACCTGAAGGGAGACAAGCTCCCAATCACTCTGAAATCCAGTTTCTGGGGACATGCGGGGGACCCAGATGCCTACGGGGAGAAGCTGGACTCTCGGCCATCAGGTCAGAAAGTGAGAGTGACTTTCTTGCAGAGGTGCGCCCAGCAATCAGTGTTTACTGTGCTGGAGCGTGGGACGCGGGGACTTGGAAACGCAGAAAGGCAGAGGCGGCTGACGGCAGCCATCACCATTTGCCATGCCCTAGCCTAGTGACGCCCTGAGACCCGCCCCGCCCTGAGACCCCACCCCGCACATTCTACAAACCTGCCCAGGCTCCACACAGCGGCTTTTGCATATAAATGGCCTGCCCTGTGGCAACTTAACCAAATTAACTGCAGCTCCAGTCAGACTGCTCCAAAACTGCTCAAGCAAAGAGGAGAAAACTGCAGTTTTTGCTGTAACTCCTGCTGGGTGACCTCAGACAGTAGCTGACCTGCACCCCATTGGAGAACCAGAAACTAGTGTATCTAGTGGTTGGTGTGAGACAACACCAGATTTCAACTACTCTCAGCAATTCTTCCATTATAGACACAGTGGGTCCTCACAGCCAATTGGCCTGAAAGTCAATTCCTCCCAGTGACACCAACAACAATCAAGACTTAACTACAACAAGGCTGTACACACAGTCCACAAAGGCGTGCACCAAGAACGTCCACCTCAGGTAACTGGGAGGCTGAGCCGTTGAACCAATAGGACACCTAGTACACAAAGCTACCCTACCAACTCAGGGAAGCAGCAAAAATGAGGAGGCAAGGAAACAGATCCCAAACGAAAGAAATGGAGGAGAACAAACAAATGGACATAGAGTTCAAAACCACGGTTATAAGGTTTTTCAAGAATTTCCTGGAAAAGGCCGATAAATTTAATGAGACCCTCGAGGATATGAAAAAGGACCAACTAGAAATGAAACATACACTGACTAAAATAAAAAATAAAAAATATTATATAGAGACCCAACAGCAGACTAGAGGAACAAAAAATCAAGTAAAAGATTTGGAATACAAAGAGGCAAAGGACACGCCTCCAGAAAAGCAAGAAGAGAAGAGAATTCAGAAAGTAGAAGATAGTGTAAGGAGCCTCTGGGACAACCTCAAGCGTACCAACATCAGAATTATGGGGGTGCCAGAAGAAGAGAAAGAGCAAGACGCTGAAAACCTATTTGAAGAAATAATGACCGAAAACTTCCCCCACCTGGTGAAAGAAATAGACTTACCAGTCCAGGAAGCGCACAGAACCCCAAACAAAAGGAATCCAAAGAGGACCACACCAAGACACATCATAATTAAAATGCCATGAGCAAAAGACAAAGAGAGAATCTTACAAGCAGCAAGAGAAAAACAGTTAGTTACTTACAAGGGAGCACCCATACGATTATCAGCTGATTTCTCAACAGAAACTATGCAGGCCAGACTGGAGTGGCAAGAAATATTTAAAGTGATGAATAGCAAGAACCTACAACAAAGATTACTCTACCCAGCAAAGTTATCATTCAGAATTGAAGGGCAGATAAAGAGCTTCACAGACAAGAAAAAGCTAAAGCAGTTCATCACCACCAAACCAGGATTACATGAAATGCTGAAGGGTATTCTTTAAGAAGAGGAAGAAAAAAAAAAGGTAAAGGTAAAAATTATGAACAACAAAAAGACATCAAATACATACCTACCAACAAGTGAATCTAAAAGTCAAAAATAAAATCAAGAATAAAAAAATCTGAAGAACAGAATGGACTGGTGAATATAATAGAATCAGGGACATAGAAAGGGAGGCGACAGACAATTCTCAGGGGGAAGGGAGTCTGAGGGGTACAGGAAGAGTTTAGACAAAAATCTTACACCTATGGATGAAGACAGTGGCGGGGGGGTAAGGGTATGGGGTGGGATGGGGAATCAGGTGGAGGGGAGCTATGGGGGTGGGTAAGAGGAACACCTGTAATAATCATCTGAACAATAAAGATTTATAAAAATTTGAAAAAAAAATTATGAACAACAAATACATACCTATCAACAAGTGAATCTAAAAGTCAAATGAATTAAAAATCTGAAGAACAGAATAAACTGGTGAACATAATAGAATCAGGGGCATAGAATCGGAGTGGATTGATAATTCTCAGGGGGAAAGGGGTGTCTGTGTGGGGGGTACGGGAAGAGACTGGACAAAATCATACACCTATGGATAAGGACAGCAGGGGGGAGGTAAGGGCAGAAGGGAGGGTGGGAACCGGGTGGAGGGGAGATATGGGGGGAAAAAAAAGGAGAAACAATTATAATAATCTGAACAATAAAGATTTATTAAATTTAAAAACAAACAAAAAAGAAAGCTCTTTAATAATTAACGAGTATGTGGTGTGCGCTTGTATATGTACACATGAAAGCCATTTGAGCATCAAAGTGATGTTTTCTCTCCCCATAGGTTGACAATTATCACCATATTTTGCATTCTGTTGTTTAGGATTACTTTTATAATCAGTCTGGGGGCCTCACAGCAAATTGAGAGCCTTATTTGTTTATTTTTTTTACAGTCGTGCAAGTAGAACTTTTAGCTTTCCAAGAAATATTTTAAAAAGCCAGGGGAATTAGTTAATTGGGAATAAGGTATTCTTGGTAAGAAGTATGTAAACTTCTTTGAATAAGAAATGAACTTTCTATTCATTTAAGTTATCTTTAGAATTGGGGATAAAATAGAAGGTCATATTAATGGCACTGTGTGAGTATGCCAGTTTTCAGAATGCATACTGAAAAAGAAAAAGTTTCCTGAAATTAACCTTTCCATCTAAAACATTAGGCCAGTGAAGATTACAAACAAGTGGGAATAAAATAATAATAGTAATTTCTTGGAAAAGCACCCCATTCTTTATAGTTTGTTTAAATAAAATATAATTATTCAATATTGGACTTAATTTTCCAAGGCAATTTTATTTGAATTTATAAAAATTAAATCTTTTCTAGTGCCTAAATAATAGTATAATATCTAATAAAGAGTAATATGCAAATTGACCATACCTCCGCTACACCCACAAGCCATGCCCACCAGCCAATAAGGAACAAGTATGCAAATTAACCCAACCATGATGGCTGAGGTCACAGAGCAAGCAAGAGGCTTGGGTTTCCCCGGCAATGGAGGAAGCCAAGCTTCCTGCACACCCTGGACAGCCCTGGACTCCACTCAAGGCTACAAACTTTCAATTATAGAAGATAAATAAATCCCAACAAAAATGGGGGCAGCCACGGAGCTGGAGAGAGCAGGAGGCTTGAGTTGCCCTTGGCGATGGAGGAAGCCAAGCTTCCAGAGCCCTGGCCTGCCTTGGTCTCCTCTCAAGGCTACAAAGTTTCAATTATAGAAGATAAATAAATCCCATCAAAAATGGCTGCAGCCATGGAGCAAGCAGGAGGCTTGGCTCTGCTTAAGGCTACTAAGTTTCAATTATAGAAGATAAAGAAATCCCAGATACCAGCGCCTCTGCTTGGGTCGCTGGGGGGTGTGGCCGACCTGCAAACCACCACAGGCCCCTCACCCAGGCCACCCCACGCCCCAAGGGAACCCCCACCCTGATCCGGGACACCCTTCAGGGTAAACCAGATGGCCCCCACCCATGCACCAGACCTCTATCCTATCTAATAAAAGAGTAATATGCAAATTGACCATTATTCCATCACACAAGATGGCTGCCCCCATGTGGGCACAAGATGGCCGCCAAAAGATGGCCAGCAGGGGAGGGCAGTTGGGAGGGACCAGACCTGCAAGGGAGGGCTGTTGTGGGTGATCGAGCCTGCAGGAGAGGGCAGTTAGGGGTGACCAGGCTGGCAGAGGAGGGAAGTTGGGGGCGACCTGGTCTGCAGTGAAGGGCAGTTGGGGGGGACCCAGGCCTACAGGGGAGAGTAGTTGGGGGGACCAGGCCTGCAGGGGAGGGCAGTTAGGGGCAAACAGGCTGGCAGGGGAGCAGTTAGGCATCAATCAGGCTGGCAGGGGAGTGGTTAGGGAGTGATCAGGCTGGCAGGCAGAAGCGGTTAGGGGTAATCAGGAAGGCAGGCAGGTGAGCAGTTTGGAGCCAGCAGTCCTGGATTGTGAGAGGGATGTCCGACTCCCCGTTTAGATCCTCCTCCCTACCGTAGGATCGGGCCTAAATGGGGAGTCGGACATCCCTCGAGAGGTCCCAGATTGGAGAGGGTGCAGGCTGGTCTGAGGGACACACCCTCCCGCCGTGCATGAATTTTGTGCATTGGGCCTCTAGTATAATCTATAATGATCCCATAGGAGGTACTCAAAACATTATTTCCTTTAGGTGATCAACTACTTTTTTGTGATCATTCATTCATTCACTCAGTCTTTCAGTTATTTGTTCATTATTGAGCTCTGATTGTGAATCAGGTATTTTGTCGAATGCTAGTTAAACAAAGGTAGAAGATGTGGTCTTTGGTTTCTATGTCCCTGTTCCACATAAGCCAGCACCCGGAAGTAGGAAAAGGAACCAAAATGCCACTTCAAGGAAAAAAAAAAAAAGATGAATAGGATTATTTTAAATATAGTAATATACTAAGATGACACCAAGTAATAACAACATATGCATTTATTTATATCCACAAAGCTTATAGAGAGATGGCAATAGTTTATTATTTGGTGGGTAAAAGCAAAACCATTTTTTTTGGAAAATTATCTTGGCTAACAATTAATTTAGTTCTCATGCTTTAAAGTGCATGTATAAAGTAGCCATATTTGATATCTCAAAAGATCCTATAAAATGTATTTATGCTGAATGCTTCTATTTTTGTACCTTCCTCAATTTGCCATCTCAACCACCCATGCCCCATAGGAAAACATAAACAATATAAACCCAGAGAAAGAGCAGATAGGCAAGATTTCTTGTCTGGACTCATTTTCATGTAGAAAATTGTAACCAGGTCATTGTTTTCTGTTTCAGAATTTCTTGCGAAGATACAGTCATTGTGTAAAATTGTTGCTTCATGATTTTGAACCAAAGACAAAAAGCAGCTTTCAGTTCTTGATTATAGCTTCTCAAAATGTACAGTATAATTAATGTTGAAAGAATGATTATATTCTAAGTCCTTGTTTCACACCCATTCAAACTTTCTCTTGTTTTTTAACTTCGGGAATTTCAGTCACATTTTCAGAACAAAGGTGAATTTTGTGGAAGATAATGAGAAATAAAGGGCAAGTTTGTTATAATTCGTATAAATGCATATGAGAATATTTCACACTTATTATATTTATGTTTAAAGTTTGAATAGCTAAAAAATCAGTCTCCCTCCTTGATGTTCAGCTAGTCAGGGAAACATTCTCTGTTGATTTTATCTAAAGTCTCCCTCCACCCTAGACCTTTCTGTAGCAGTGCACACAGGTTGTTTTTCTTTATATACATTATCACATATTATTTGTTTGCTTGCTTAGTCCAGATCCCTCTACTTGGAAAATTAGCTCTGCGAAACAGGCGCCTCTTCTCTTCTGACACACAACAGGCGTTCAAAATATGTGTGTTGAGTGAGTCAATGGATGAACAAATAAATAAAACACACCATTTCTGACTTAAAAAGATGAGGGTAGATATAATTTGAGGTATTTGATAATGGTTTTAAAAAGATAAATTATCACCACAATCAGGCCAAATATTTGTCTCGCCTTTTATTTGTTTGTTTAAAAAATGGCAAAGGTTCTTTTGGGATCATCTAAAAATCAATGTTTCTAAAACTAACTCTAGCTACAGACAGCTTGCATTCTGAGTCTTGCAAATTGTTTTCAAGTTCTTTTTCCAGCATTATTTGCTGTCTAGCTGTGGTCATTTGTTGGTGTTGTTCTGAGGAAATAGTTTCAACTAAAGCCATGGTTCAAGCTGGTGTTTGTTATATACATGTTTTGTTTTTAAATATTTTTATTGATTTCAAAGAGGAAGGGAGAAACATCAATGATGAGAGAATCATTGATCGGCTGCTTCCTGCATGCCCCATACCAGGACCGAGCCCACAACCTGGGCATGTGCCCTGACTAGGAATCGAACTGTGACCTCCTTGTTCATAGGTCAAGTCTTAACCACCGAGCCACACTGGCTGGGCTGTTATACATGTTTTAACAACTATTTGCCCTGACTAATTATACCATATAAATTTAAGTTCTTTAAGAGCTAGATGTTGGCCTGTTTTATTCATTGTTGTGTTTCAGCTCTGTCAACAGTTTATGATACATGGTAGGTGCTCAATAAATACTTGAATTAATAGACAGTAATTACATGGATGCCAATGAGGCAGTAATCATGACGAGGAAGTCAGAACTAGACAATATACTGGGATAGTTTTCAGAGAACAGACCCTAGACAGGCAAAATAAGAGTTGAGGAATATATAATACGAAGGTTAAAAAGGATTAGGAGGGCAAACATTCAGGTAGATAAGTAAGAAGTCAAGGTTAGATTGAAAATTGTGGTCAAGAAAGTAAAAGTTTGAATTCCAAGATACAGAGAAGTCTGATCTAAGAATTTCATCTCTTATGGGTAAGTAGAATTTCATTGTTTTTCTGCCAACACCATACTGTTTTTTTGTTTTGTTTTTTTGAAAGAGCATTTATTTGTAATGTAATGTTGCAGAAACATTGGCGAGAAAACACACTTTCACTCTGAATTCCCTCCACCGAGCCCGCAAGGCCTGGGGTCAGCCCCCGCTGCCCCTGTGGCCTGGGCAGCGACCCCAAGGGCTCGCTGGGACAGAGAGTGGCTCCCAGCTACCCGCAGGAGCTTCACTCTCCTGCATTGGGCAGCCCCGCTTCCCTCAGTACCAACATCATGCTGTTTTGATTATTGTCACTTTGTAGTATAATTTGAAGTCAGGGTGTGTGATACCCCTGGCTTTGTTCCTTTTTTCTCAGGATTTCTGTGGCTATTTAGGGACTTTTGTAGTTCTATACAAATCTGATCATTTTTTTGTTCTGTTTCTTTAAAAAATGCCATTGGGATTTCAATGGGGACTGTATTAAATCTGTATATTACTTTAAGTCATATGGTCATTTTAACTATGTTGATTTTTTCAATCCCTGAGCATGGAATAGCTTTCCATTTCTTTGTGTTTTTCAATATCTTTTAATAGTGCTTTGTAGTTTTCAGTGTATAGGTCCTTCACATCCTTTGTTAAGTTTGTTCCTAGATACTTTATTTTATTTGCTGTAATAGCAAAATAATGTGTGTGTGTTTTTTTTTTTTAATTTTTCTTAAATTTCATTGTTAGTATGTAGAAATGCAATGGACTTTTGTTTGTTGATTTTTGTATCCTGTAACTTTACTATATGTTTTTATTGTTTCTTGTAGTCTTTTGTGTGTGTGTGTGGAGTCTTTAGGGTTTTCTAAATAAAGAATCATGTAATATGCAAAAAGTGTCAATTTTACTTCTTCATTCCCAATTTGGATGACTTTTATTTCTTTCTCTTACCTGATTGCTCTGGCTAGGACTTCCAGAACTATGTTAAAGAAAGAGTGGTGAGAGTGGACATCCGTGTCTTATTCCTGATCTTAGAGGAAAAGCTTTCCATTTTTCACCATTGAGTATATTGTCATATAGAGCCTCTATTATGTTAAGCCAACTAATAGAGGCCATATGTATACCTGTACTTTCCTTCTGTATCCATTTTATTGAGTGTGTTAATCACAAACAGATTTTATATCTCATCAAATGCTCCTTTGCATCTACTGCTATGTTCTATATGATTTTTAGCTTTTGTTTTGTTAATGTGGTGTATTACATTGTTTGACTTGCATATGTTGAACCATCCTTGTGCCTCTGGAATGAACCCCACTTGATTGTGATGTATTCTTTTTTTTTTGTTATTCCTCACCTGAGGATATTTTTTTCCATTGATTTTTAGAGAGAGTGGAAGGGAGAGGGAGAGACACAGAGAGAGAAACATTGATATGAGAGAGACACATCGATTGGTTGTCTCTCACATGCCACCACTGGGGCTGGGGATCAAGCCTGCAACCGAGGTATGTGCTCTTGACCAGAATCGAACCCTCGGCCCTTCAGTCTGTGGGCTGACGCTGTAACCACTGCTCAAGCAACTGGCTAGGGCAGATTGTGATGTATTCTTGGAGAAATTTTTTTAAAAGTAGAGAGCCTTCGCGCTAGACACATTGAACTTAAAGTCTCTGGTTGTGGAGTCCTATTGTATGTGTTAACCATTTTAGGTTGGTGGGCCAACGTAGCGCTGGTATTAAGACTAGCAATTTGTACCCACTAAAGAACTTTTTGGCTTTGCTAATATATAAATACTCTCTCCATCGTATTTTTTTCCACATGCCAGCCCCCTTGTTGTAAACCATTCACCAATTCTCTTGGGATGTTATTTTACAATGAAAAATATGATTAACTTCCTTTAATCAAATTTACATCATGGCTGTGCCAAAGTGATAATAGTCAGTGGATTATAGAGCTCCAAGTTCCAGTTTCAAGTACTGTGATCCTTCTACTTCACCAACACTTGAGGCGGCTAAGGATGTGCAGGAGACGTGTTTTAAACCTTTGGAATTTTCACTGAGAAAAATTTAATTTTGGTGTTTTTTTTTTTTTTGAAAATTAGCTTAGAACTCAGCAAAGAATTCTGGCTACAAATGCAGATGTGTAATGATCATTATCTGGTTCAAACTGTGAATAGGTGAAGCTTACAAAGGATCAATAGAGTAGTGAATCATGAACAAAGTTTTAAGAAATCTTGGGAGAGGAGATTTCAACATTTAAGAAGTGGGCAGGAGTAAAAGATACAGAAAAGTAATAGTGAGAGTTGTAAGTAGGGCTTCAGGGGAGAATACTGTTATAGCAGTTAGTGAAGAAGTGAACTTTAAGAAATAAAAAAAAAACAATGTGAATGTCCATGAAATATGTATGGAAAGAGAATGGGGTGGGGGTGGAAAGACTATGGGAGGCAAATAGATTGATAACCTTAGTAAAACCAGTTTCAATGGGGTGGCAGTACAAAAATAAAAATCATGAATTAAAGAGCGACTTAGAGGTAAAGAAGTGGAAAAAATGACATGTTTTATAAAAAAATTTAATGGAAAAATTATATGGATTTAATGATAGAAGGCAGGGAGAGACATCTGTAATACTATCAATTATATATATATATATACACACACACACACACATACATGCATACATACACATACATATGAACCCTCCTCTTCTTGGTGAGGTTCGGGCATGCGGTCCCGGTCCCCGTAATGTACGAAGGCAGAGGGAGAGGGCTCTGGCCTCCTCGGCATCATGTCTTCAGTGCCGACGGTTTCCAGTCTGCCGGGATATGGGTAAAAAACAAACAAACAAACTCCAAAACAAAAACAACAGGAGACGTTCTTGTGGGACAAGAATTAAAATTAAGTTATTCTAATGATGGTTATTTATGAATGGATAAAAAGTTATGAATATTGTAAAAGCTTATGAAAGTTTTAAGTTTGAAGGAAGACCCGGAGATATTTTCAAAATGCATTTCTTAATTTTTATATATTTGGAGATTTTCTAGTTTAAAAAATATATTTAATTTTGAAATGAAAAAATATTTTTCTCTGAATGATTTTGATACTTTAAAATGTGTTGAGTCAGGCTTTTTGCTGCAGCACACAATTTGGTGAATATTCTATGTGATTTGCAAAGAATGTATATTCACTAGTTTTTGATGTGACAATTAGGTCAATCTATTCACTTTTTGTGTTTGCTGATGAACTATTTTTTAAAATGTCTCCTTAATTTAAAATTTCCTGTTTATGGATATACTTTGGGTTAACAGTTACATTTTTTTCAATGTTGTTATAGATAAGCTGCCAGGCGGCACGGGAGAATAATCACTCGGGCACTCAGAGTCAGAAGAGGAGCCTTTTAACGCACTAGTGCAGTGACTCAGGGGCATCAGCCTCCAAAGCCTGAGTGCTGAGTCTGGAGGAAGCTTTCCTTTTATCCCTTTTAATTTCTTTGTCCCCCAAATATGGATCAGGCTTCCAGTCTTTTCATGGGCTTTGCAGCCTCCTGTCGGTTGGGATGGGGGAAGTGAGATTACACCCAAAGGCCTGGCTTGGCTTGGTGCCAGTGCTGACAACCCCCTCTGGGGGTTGTATATGGCTCATGGTTTATGGCCACTGTAAAATGGGAGTATTCCAGGAAACAGGTTCTGCGAGCCAGGATAAGAATGGAGTTAATTATTTGCTTGCAAGCGTGCACATTAGAATACGGGTTACTGGCACAGATTCAGATAGCCCTCCAAATGTCTTATTTTCCCCTTCAATGTAAGAACCGTTACTTCATTGTTTTCTGGCTTTCATCATATTGGTTTGAAAATCAACAGAGAATGTCTTGGATACTCAAGTTCTGACTGCCATAGTTGATCTCTTGTGCCTTTGACCAGATATAATTTCAAAATTTTGATATAATTTTATGGGTTTTATTGGCAGGGTAATTGGTTGGTTGACTCTGAGCTGCTTGATCGTAACTAGAAATAGCACTATATTTTTTGTATTGCCATTAATGAACATGTTTATGGCATTTCTTCAGCATTCCCTACATGTGTAAGAATTGAAAAGGGAGTTCAGTGTAAGTGGTTGGCGAAGAGAAACATGATGGAATTGAGTGAACTCAAGGTTCTATGCTGTAATTTCTTGGGGCTTTATTGCCAACTATGTACATGCTAGAGGAGAGTAGTACTCAGGAAAAAATGGTGTATAGTGTGAATGATCTTGAGGATATGCTTAAGACACTATTTTTTGCAAGAGGAAAACAATTTATCACAATCAAGTGTTCTACTCTGAAATAAAGTCATGGTTCAAAATAAACTAAAATATGGAATGTTTTTCCTCACTCGGAGGAATGCAAGAACAGGAAATTTATTTGTCACTGATGCTAGGAGCATTCTCCTTCAAGATGCCAAGAAGCCTGATATTTCATACATAGAGAAGAAAATATAATGTTCACACACCAGGTGGCCTTACAGTGAAAAAAGCTTGTGTGAAATGTAGTTTATTGGTTTTAGAATTTTATAATCAACCTATAGTCAAAGCATGATAAAAGGCCATCGTGGTTTACAATTTAATGTAAAAAATTAATAAAAATATGGACAATGTAAAAGTCAAAAGTAAAAGTATAATTTGCAGAAAGAAGAAAAATAGGGGAAATGTGGAGAAGAAGGATGCAGGCAGTAACATTATTTCACATAGTGAGGAGTCAATGACACTGGCATTTAAACAAAGTCTAGATGCATTATTAAGTTTGCCTTGTTGTATAATAAAAATAAAGATAATTTATCTATTAAATGTTGTAGGATAAGAGGAGGAGGTGGAGGGGTGAAGATGTTTCAAGTACACTCCATCCTTACATTTCATAGCAGAAATTCAGTAGATACTGCATAGTTAAGAAAATAAGAATGGCGTAAACATATTGTTTAAAGTCACCTAGTAGCCATATGAGAAAAAAAAAAAAAACTAAAACAATGAAAAGAGGTTTATTCTGCAAGGTGGGTGTGGGATGAAGTGGGAATAAGGCAGGAGAAATATGTTTCTTCACATAAATTATCATTATTTTATACCTTATTGCATATGTCACTAATAAAAATTTAAAGATTTTTATTAAAATGTCATCCAAAGACACCACATCTTTCTGATGTGATGTCAATAAAGCAAGGTAAAAACGTTTCCATTTTAAGAGCAAGCTGAAGCCAAAAGGATCCTGGGATTGGAACAAAGATAAAGGAAGGACAAGATTCTTTATGTCTCTGACAGGGGAATTATGTAAGCTGAAAAAGATAATTCTTTATCTACCTAGCAGTCTCTTACCCTTTATATAGAGGGTAAGAGACTGCTAGGTAGATAAAGTAATAACTACCTTGTGATAAATAAATACATAAAGTAAATATATAATTTATTTTAACTTGTTTGGGTTGTAAGGACTGTGTTGCCTTGAATAAGATTCAGCACAGAGTTGAGGTTGCAAAGGACCAGTGGTTGTATTTTGAATACACATAAGAATTTGTTATGAAAACAATTCATTTTTCTTAACATTTCTCTTTTCATTCCTAGTACCATCATTTTATTTATTTTTATTTTTTAAAAATGTATTTTTATTGATTTCAGAGAGCAAGGCAGAGGAAGAGAGAGATAGAAAACATCAATGATGAGAAGGAATCATTGATTGGCTGCCTCCTGCACACCCCCTACTGGGTACTGAGCCCACAACCCGGGCATGTGCCCTTGACCGGAATCGAACCCAGGACCCTTGAGTCCACAGGATGATGCTCTATACTCGGAGCCAAACCAGCTAGGGCCCCAGTACCATCATTTTAATCAAATGATTCTTCTCTTTAAACTCCATTATTCTCTGAACTTCCCTTTCTATTTCAAGTCCATATTGTATTCCACTGCCAAATGTATCTTAGTAAAATACCTCTTTAATCATAGTAATTCCTTGTTCAGGAATTCAAAATGACTTTCTACTGCATAATGCATTCAAAAGCATTACCACATAATGTATTACTGCTAATGAATTACACTGAAGCAATAGGTGTGAATTGGATGTCTTGAATAACCAGTCTATATGGTCATGATTGCTTTTAATTAATCTGCACAGGCTGAACTTCTTTTTCATTCTTTTTTTGTTTTGTTTTTACAACGACTTTTCTCCTATCTTGGAATTCATCCTTTTCATCTTTTTTCTCTTTTGAAATGCATTCTACTTTTCAAGGAGTCCTCCCTAAAGCTTTCCTAACTATTTGGTTCGCACATCTTTTCTTAAAAGTTGAATCTGATACATCACATATTGTTTTCCCGTGGATTATAAACTCCCTGACAGCAAAGGTTGTTAAATTCTACATCAGTCAGAGCCCCAGAAAGGAAGAGTCAGGCACTCCATACTGGGAGACTTAGAGAGATTTTAATGAAGGGGCTCTTTGCAAAGGTGTGGGCAAGAGAACCTAAGGGATGATGCTTATCCTGGGCTAAGAACAAAGGTATACTATACCCCATGGTAGGCTTGAGGGAGCAAGTAGAGGGAGCTGTTCCCAAAACCCCAGTCCCTCTGACAGTAGCTGCGACTGGCAGAGGGAGACAGCCACTTGGAGAGGGCAGAGCAATAAGGACCCTGGTTTTATTCTTCTCCCTACCTCTGTGGTGCATTTCCCCACCTAAATATTAGTTAGCTCCTACATGGACAAACCAACCAGCCAATCCTGTCAACATGGTCTAAATTGAAATTTCTGCTATCCGCACAGCCCTCAGTGGAACCATGAAGAGTAGCACTTATTCGTGCTGGGGCTTTCATTTGCCAGTCCCTTTCTGTTTTGGAAAGGGATATTATAATACTTTTCATATCACAAAGAGGAATATAGGACTCAGGACAGATAATCCGTAAATATATCTAGACAGGTTGTTGATCTGATATCAATTTTTGACATCCTACATAATAAAAAGGTAATATGTAAATTACCATCACTCCGCTACGCCCACGATTGGGCCAGCAGGAGGCGCAGGGGGCGGGACTCGGGGTGGCTGGGATGGTGATTGGGCCGGCAGGACACTGAGCTCGTGTCGCCAGTGGCGGCGCGAGCTCAGCGTCTGCGCCATGGCTGTGCTGTGGCACAGAAGGGGCCTCTGGGGCAGCGAGCCGGGCGTTTGGAGGCCCCGGCTGATGAGGCAGCGCGGGCGGGCGGCGTGGCTCCTGGGGGGGGAGTCTGGCGGCAGTTGGGCCGCAGGAGCCTGCGGCGGTGTCCACAGAGGACGTGGGTTTCCACGCAGCCTGGGCCGGCCGAGGGAGGGCTCATGAGGGAGCCGGAAGGCAGAGGAGGTGGCGGCGGCCCCAGCCTTCCTGGGCGGGAGGTGAAGGCAAGACCCTGGCCTGGGCTCCGGCCGCCGGAGGACCACGCTCCCGCCCCGCCTCGCCCTAGGGGCCCAGGGACTTGGGAGCTGCTGGCCACACCGGGTCCTGACCAGCAGACAGACAGCCTACACGTGCATGATTTAATCATGCACTGGGCCTCTAGTCTAATTTTATAATTACAAAACATTAATTGGAATTTTTCTTTTGCTAATTTGTTTTCTGCAAAAACAAAAATGTACAAACAATATTGTATTACAAAAGATAAAATAATAACTTCAATTTTAGGGTTACTTATTGTTTCCTCTCACTGTTTATTGGTCTACTTGAAAAAAAATATTCTCAGTGTTCGCATGTATATCAAATTTACAAATCACACACACACACACACACACACACGATCTCTGTTTCTTTAGCTCTTATCTTTGAGTTCACTATAAAGAGTTCTCTTTAGCTATATTTCATATTATTTTCAATTTCTTTTCTATACTCTGGTTTAATTTCTGTTGGTGATAATACTAGACTGTTTTACAGATTTTATTTCCTTCTTCATAAGCTGTACACATTTTTCTTAGCCTCAAGAAAGGTGTGGAAGCTTTTTGAAAAGATGCATTTTAAAATACACATTTCTGCTCTGATACATTGGAAATAGTGTATTTCATATTCATGTACATTTGCCCTGTAATTTCAGTCTTTAATTTATTTAATGTTATAGGAATGAGTTGGTCTAAAAGCAAACATTTTTCTATCCTGAATTTCAGTAAAGTAGTTTCTGCTAGCTACCTGTATTTTTCTGCAAGAATATTTGTCTCCTTTTTATACTCTCAAATTTTGGTGTATTACATCTGAATAGCATTGAGTGCTAAAACTCTGCTCATTTCCCAGTATTCTTCTTTCATTTATTTCTACCTCCTCCTTCCCTTCCTCCTCCCCCTCTTTCTTCTCCCCCCTCTTTCTCCTCCTCCTCCTCCTCCTCCTCCCCCCCTCTTCCTCCCCCTCCCCCTCCTCCTCCTCCTTCTCCTCTTACTCCTCCTCTTTCTCCTCCTTATTCTCCTCCTCCTCCTCCTCTTCCTTCTTTCCTTAAACAAATTTATGCTTATTGATTTTTTAGAGAGAGCAAGGGAGTGAGATATATATAAACATCAATGTGAGAGAGAAATGTCGATTGGTTGCCTCCCATACATGCCCCAACCAGTGATTGAACCCACAACCTAGATATGTCCCCTGACTAGGAATTGAACCTGCAACCTTTTGGTATATGGGACGATGCCCCCAAAACTGAGCCACTTATTTCATTCTTTTACAAATTATATCCCTGATTTGATAAAATTCTTCTTCCTGGTTTCAGTTTTCACATTCAACCATTAATTTCTTCATTAGCTCCACAATTTTTTCTTGTCTCCAGAAAGGTGTGGAAAGTTTTTGAAAGATGCATTTTTAATACATTCTATATACTTTTAATTCATTTTGCTTTTTGTTGTGTTACTTTTTATTTAGACATTTTATAGTTAATACCCATGAAAGTCAACGTTGGCCACAGTTTATGAAAAATTTTTGCTCACAAAAACAGTTAAGAAAAACCATGAAGATTTCTTCTCTTCTGCTCTTTGCATCATGTACATGAGTTTAGCATGCTGCTTCATCTTAGTCTGAGTAACAGATTTGTTATAGCCCAATGCTTGGTTCATTTTAAATAGATATTCTCCTTAATAGCAAGGTTGAGAAACTCCTGCCAAGTCTAATAGGCATACATGCTTTCAGGTAAATAGAGCTCATAACTTTACAGCCAAGAACAGCAGGGGTTGAGTCAACTAAATTTTTTATTATAGTCATTTAGAAATTCATTTAAATATTGCTCATCAGCATCCATTGATCTCAACATTTTTCATACAACCTGAGAGGCTGGTGTACATGCAGCCCTAATGTATTAGAATCCATCAGATTGTTTATGCAAAATTTCCTGGTACAATGTGTTGATTTCATTTTATGGTTTGTTTTAGGCTGTAGCAATACTGATGTAAATTCCATTTCAACTTAGAGTGATGCATCTTGTATAGTTCTACTTAGTGGGGCTGATTGGTGTAATGAATTTCTCCCTTATTGATCTGCAAGTTAATCCTTTCAACATCAATAAGTTTATATGCATAATAATACAAATACACATTTCTGTTGTTTCTGGCTCAGTAATTCTTGCAGGAAGAAGTGGTTTTGCTGTTTAATGAATGAAAATCATTGCTTAGAACTAGGAATATGGGAAATGTTCATCTGCACTGAGTGAATGAAGTTAAGAATATTAAGCTTTAGCTTAATCTGGCATATTTATATTCCATGATTCAGTTATGAATTTTGGGATATATTGTGTCTGTGTTACTCATAGTAAATATAACATAGTAATATTTACTATGACTTTTCATGTGAAAGAATTTTACTGATCTCTTTGATTCTTTGTCATGCATATAATTAATGTAGTATTCTTATTCACCCAGAAAGAATAGAAACTTCATCCTCTTAAGCCCTCATGGCTTGTCATAAATGTCAATGTTTCCAAGCTGCAATACCAAAGAGAATATAGAAATACCTGCTGGACCTTATAGATTTCACTGATTATACATAATATTATTAAAATACAAAATATATTATTATATTTTAGTCTCTGTGAAGAACAGAACTCTATAACAGCACTGAGATTGAATTTAATTGAAAGATAACAAATTTAGGCCATTAAAGACACAGAGACATTGGCTTTGTTAAGGCATATTTTGCACTTTCTGCCCTGTACAGGCATGTGGAAGGTGGGATGCAAGCAAGTTTCATACCCATCCTGTAGTCCCCTGGTCACCTTTATCAAGTTACAGGGACAAACCAGAAATACCTGCTTCATTGTTATAAGGCTTATCGTATTGTATCCATTATAAATGACTGTTTTCATGTCTATATATTCCAAGATACTATAAAATTTTCAGAGGGGTTCCTAGAGAGGATTTGTATGTTTTTCCCCACCAGTTATTTCTGAATTTGGCATGGTGCCTAGTAACTTATAAGAACTAAGGAAATCTTCCCAGAAAGAAGCTTGCTATAAAGTGTTCATCATAAGTGAGGAATGAGGAAAATTTCAGTGAGCAATATAAAGACTCGGCACTGAACTTAGTCATGGAGTTGGTGAATATGCAGAAAAGGCCGAGGTCCAGGATGATTAGTGCCAAATACACACATATCTTACGAGGATCAATGGGGAAAGACTTCATTTGAGGCTGGAAAAAAAATTGGGGCAGATTGTTCAAGACTAGTTTGTATCCATCATTAACCCAGTGTTGCTTAACCTTGGGGGTTTTATGATAATTCATTTTCATATTCCCATAGTCTATTACACTGGTACAAAGCAGGTGTTTCATGAATGTTTGTTAGGTGAAAATAGTAGCAGCTATATTATAGATCAGAGCAGGAGGTGTACAGAGTTATGAAATTGTATGGACTGATTAGTCAGTGAAAGGGTACTAGACATCCCAGCTACATCACAAGATAGTTGTGGCTTAGAGAATAGACCACAGACATGAAAAGCAGGTTCGAGTCATGACAGCAGGCCATGGCTATATGAGCTCAGGGAAGCTACTTCATCTCTCTGAGTCTCAGATGATCATTTATGAAATGAGAAATATCATATATATTACCACATTTTATGAGGATTAATTGAGGGAGTGTACATGCTATGGACTGAAGATTTGTGTCCTCTGCCAAATTCCTATGTTGAAATCATAACCCCCAGTATGATAGATAGTATTAGAAATTGGTACCTTTGTGTCAAATTGCCTAATTAGGTCACTTATATGGAAAGTTCTTTTTTTTTCTTTCAGTATGTTGAAAAATTTAATTTATTGGGGTGACATTGGTTAATTAACATATATAGGCTTCAAGTGTACATTCTATGCTACATCATCTATAAATTACATTGTGTGCCCATCACCCAAGTCAAATCTTCCATCACCATATATTTGACTTTCTTTACTCTTTACTACCTCCTTCCCTCTGATAACCACTGTACTGTAGTCTGGATCTATGAGTTTCCATTTGTTTCTAGTTTACATAACACATATGAGTGAAATCATATGGTTCTTAACTTTTCTGTCCAACATATTTTGCTTGGCATTATATTCTCAAGATCCACCCATGTTGTTGCAAATAGCAGTATTTCATCTTTTCTAATGGATGAGTAATATTCCGTTGCATATATATATATATATATCATATTCTTCTTTATCCAAACATCTATTGAAGGACACTTTAATATATTCACCTCTCTGTTCATTGAAGCAATATTTCTGGTGTCTAAGACATGGAAACAACAAAAGTGTGCTTCAATAGATAATTGAATGAAGAAGGTGTGGAAATTTCTTAATTAAATAAAAAAAATGCAAGATGGAAGTGGAAAAGAGATATTGGATCCAGGTGGTATTTTGTTCTAGGATAAAAAGTTAGATGGTATTTAAAATTTGTCCTACAACTCAGCTGGGGGCCATTCAAGCAATATATTAGCACCATCAAAAATAGTCTTTATGCTTATAAGAAGTGAGCTCATAATGTTCTTCTAGACATTGCTATGATGGTGATTCCTTAGCATCAGTTTACCAGGAGACTGCATTTTTCCTTGGCTATAGGCAAGCTGACATCCAAAATTCTCTCAGCCAATAGGAGCTTGGTAGTTTGGTTGTGGGGTTTTGAACATCCCACTGAGGGTGCACATATTTGAGAGAATGAAGTTTTTCTCTTCAAGTTCTGATATATACCATAACTCCTAGACTTTACTTAAGGAGTTTATGTAAATTTTATAGGAAGGGATTCAAGATCTTCTCTATCAGACCCTCAGGACTATATCATTTCGCAGTGGGTGAAAGCTACACTATAGAGAAAGCATGTGCAGAATGTCTTCCACTTGCCCCTGCAGATTGACATTTCACCTGTTTCTGCTTTCCTTTGTGCCATGGCCTCACCTGGGCCTCCTTGACCTCTGGCTTTCAGTTGGAAGACAGTGGAATATTGAAAGGTGGAGGAAAAAATAGCGGGTGTTTATCCCATCTGTTTCTTCCCTGCCAGGAAGAGGATTGGCAATAGTTGGGCACTTTTACTAAGGCCACAGCTCCTGTTAGGCAAATTTTCCACCAGGGCTCTGGTAACTCCCCTTTATCCCCTCCACAGGGCTCCTGTAACACCTCTCTCTCCCCACTCAGGTCCAGGTGTGGTAATAGCTTCCTGTTTTTGAGAGTACTTCCTTAATCCTCTTTTATTAGTTTCCTTAACTCTGTCCAGATCTTTGTAAGTCGTACTTTCACTGAACTTTATTCAATTATCATTTTGAATTAATCCATTATTTCCTGAGCCCAATTATAGTAATAAATAGCAGTATTAATAAAATATTCCTTGGGTATCATTGTTTAGGAAAGACTTGAACTATGTTTGGCAAATCCACCATCAAATTTGAGAGGCAGATTTAGCCCTTAATTGATGTTTGTAACTATACTTGTATATTAGCAATATTAAAGTTTTTCATATTTGTTCTTTAGACCTGATTATTACATATTAATAAAATCTAAAACCTGCTAGAATTTAGGTCTTGTTTGCTCTTTATTTTGTGGAGCATATTTGCAAATGTTAAATCAATTGGAGGAATTCTGGAAATCTAAATTAATTACACATTGAAATGAGCAACTAGCTGCCAGGTTTGGCTTGAACAGATGTTTGTGCCAGATAAAAAAGTAGATCTCTGAGGAGGTGTTAAGATTTCACTCTGTGATCAGCCAGCTTCACAGTTGAAAGTTTTGCCTCAAGTTTTGGGCTTTTTATTAAACTTGCTTCGAATGAAAAGCTTTTTCCTTTTGGCTATTAGGTTTATGCTTGAAATATTGCTATCTCTGTATATGTTTGCTCTAGAAACACAAAGATGCATCATAAAAGTACTCATATTAGTGACTAAAAGATGGAATGAGGGAGCTCTTAGACATTTATATTTGTTAACAAAAGCTACACGATATGAATTTGTATTGTATTCAAGATAAAGCTATCACTAGGCATGGTTAGAATTTATGGGAAAATGAGATACGTAGAAGAAATAAATTGTTGGTTTGAAAAAAGCATTATCTTTTTCTTTGAGGGAACATATTCCAATGCTTTTGTTTGTTATTCTCAGTTCAATAGGATGTGTTCTTAAATGTCAGATGCTTATTTGATAAAGAAACTCTGAGCTTAAGCTGAATCATCTAACACCACATTTTGAAGATGATGGTATTTAATGTTCTACTTTTAAAGTATATATCATATTATTAAAAACATAATAGCTTCTCTATCATATGTTGTCTTTGTCCGTGTTGACAACAAAAGGATAAATACAGTGCATACCAGGGTTCCTTTGGTAATACCGTGAGCATGACACATGTCATCCTATGATAAATTGGCTCTGTGTCTGTTCAATTTCAAACCTAAAACTCTGGAGGCAGAAGTGTTAGGAATCAGGCATAATTTTGGCGTACAGAGGCCTCAGCTGCACAAAATTAGTGTGCATGGAACAGATAACAGAGAAAGAGATCCACCGTGAGAAGAAGTTTGCACAGGTTTGTGGACTTCCTGGGGTTTAGGTAGTATTGGCAGATGTTAGGTGGGAAAAAAACATCTGTAAGCATGATAATGAGCATTCCCAGAATCTGAAGTGACAACTGTATCCAGCACAAATGCTGTCCTGTTGCCCTATTTGCATACCAATTAAATTTTAAAATAAAGAAACAAATATTGGGTTACTGAATTTGTTTGACAAATAATCTGTAGGGCTTACTCAGTACAGCTGGGTCAGGCATGTTGGCTGTTTGACAGATGTTATATCTATGAAAGATTTAAGCAAAAAATGTGTCCAGTTAGCAACCACAGTTTTATAAGTAGGTCTTAAATGGGTTAGAGATGGTTTGATATCCTGAGGCAGCTACAATGCAGTGACTTTTCTGTGTGCCTCACTCATGCATTCAATAGTTTTTTTATATATACTAGAGGCCCAGTGATGAAATTCATGCACTGGGGGGGGGGGCTACCTCAGCCCGGCCTGTGCCCTCTTGCAGTCCAGGAGCCCTCAGGCTCCCCCGGGGAGCGGGCCTAAGCTGGCAGTTGGACATCCTTAGCGCTGCCACAGAGGCAGGAGAGGCGCCAGCCGTGAGCCTGGCTTCTGGCTGAGTGGCGCTCCCCCTGTGGGAGTGCACTGACCACCAGGGGACAGCCCCTGCATTGAGCATCTGCCCCCTGGGGGTCAGTGTATGTCATAGTGACCAGTCATTCTGTTTGGTCGATTGCATATTAGCCTTTTATATATATCTATATCTATATCTATATCTATATCTATATCTATATCTATATCTATATCTATATCTATATCTATATCTATATCTATATCTATATCTATATCTATTTATCTATATATAAATATAGATAATTTATTTTTATTGATTGGCTGCCTCCTGCACACCCCACACTGGGGATTGAGCTGGCAACACAGGCATGTGCCTTGATCGGGAATTGAACCATAACCTTCTAGTTCATAGGTCGATGCTCAACCACTGAGCCATGCCGGCTGGGCTCAATAGGTTATAGTTTATATTTACTATTCAAAGTAGGAAGTTTCTAAAAATATATTTGTAAATTTTACATTGTACATCTTGATATCTGTGTTTTTAGATTTGAGTTGTATATTATACATTAATAATTTGAATTTAACTTTTAAGGGATAATTTTGATCTACATAGACATCAGAACCTGAGGGCATGATTATATGAAGCTTTCTAGACTTTCCTTAGAAGCTTGGAAAGTTGGAAAACAAACGTATACACTCCCAAATTTTAGGTATTTTTAGCTATATTCCACAATGTCTTGATTTTGAGCTACAAAGTATGCATTGTTTAAAAACATGCCTTTTGAAGGGAGAAATTTATTTTATACTGGATATGACATGTTAAATAGAACAATAAAATTCTAATATAGAGTTCAGTTCAATAAGTATAGAATATCTGCCAGGTATTGGGGCACTACGTTAACTCCTAGTGATGCAAACATGAATAAGACATGGCCAGGGTCTTAAAGTCTTTATAGCCTTGCTGAGAAAATAGACATAAACATAGATTATTTCAATATAATCGATCTGCACACAAGGAAAAGTAACACACAGTAAATCTTACCTCTAGGAGTTTACATGTGAAATTTCTGGGGTTAGAAACTGATTAATCTTTGTATTACACAATGAACATTTTTCTAAAAGGAGTGCAAGTCACACATGGAAATTGAATTATATTTCCCTTGATTAATGCTTCAGAAGCATATTTTATTGCTATTTGCATGTTCTTTTCATTTGGTTTATTTTAAATAGATATTAGATATTTCTGTTAAAATTCTTTCTCTTTCTCCTAGATTTCCTATCAAGTAGTTAATCATTTTAAACCCTTATATGCACTGGAAGTCCTTGATATTTGAAGGGTCCCATCATTCAAATGGAAAATTCCTTTGTTTGAGAAAAAGTTACTTTTTCTTTTATCTATTTTGCAAAATTAACTATTCAAAATATTTTCTTTAGGGCATTCAAATGAAAAGTTAGCTTTGGTTTCTCAATATCATACATTCATTAATTCAGTTGGCATTAATGAGATGCTATCAACTATTGTGATAACTGAGCTATATGAGGCTTTTCCCGCTCTCCAAATAATTCATACTCCTGTGGCAGACAGTAGACCACTAGGCAGAGCGCTGGAGTACAGAGGAGTAAATGTCATAATAATGGTCTCCTGTAGGGGGACTGCCAGCTAGGAGAACCTAAGAACAAAAGAGGGACGGAGGAGGGACACCCAATGAGACAGATGTCCCAGAGAAGGTGGCCCCTAACTGCATCTTAGGAGTGAGAAGATGAAAGTGGGTGGGGAGCGATATCACTTTACAGGTGGGGAATACCTTCTGTAGCAGCATGGCACATTGAGAGCATGGCGTAATAAGGGAAATCACCAGAGAGTCTTGTTGATTTACAGTTAAATTAATGGGCATATATAAAGGTATAACCTAAGGTGAGGCTGGAAAGGTGAGATAGTAAAGGGTCTCTATCTCACCCATAGGATACCTGGGTCACTTCAGTATTTAAACAGTAGAATGATATTGACTTATTTATGTTTCAGGAAGAGTACACTGACAGCAGTTAATGGTTTAGAATTGTTGGAATAAATATTTTTCATCTAAGAAATGAAGGTTATTTGAAAAAAAAAATCCTGAACGCCTCTGTGCCTTTCCAAACCAAGTTTTATGAAGGCACACAATTACATATTATTTTTACTGGGTAAATGAACTAGAAGCTACTGACACTTTTATATTAGCATGATTTTTTCCCCAGTTATCCCCTCCCCTCTTCCAAAAGGTTTCCTTAGTGCTGAGAGTCACACTGGAAATTTCAGGTGAGGTAGGGCATAGGCTGTCTTGGCTAACCTGGGCCCCTGACCCATGACCCCTCCTGCTGCCTGCTCTCCATGGAGAGGCTCTGAAGGGCAGCCACTTCTGCTGCACTTTGCAGTTGACGTTGCTTTTGTTGGAGCACCATGGACAGAGTCCCAAGTTCTTTCAACAAAGCAAAGACTTACATGAGATGTGACAGGTCTATAGAGCTACTATCAACAAGGGAGAGGCAAGGGGGTTGGCACTTCCAGGAATATGACAGACAGAAAAGGAAGAATAAAAAGCTGCTATCACACCTGCCACAGAGGGCAATAAAAGATATGTGATATGGCAGGGCGGAGAGCTAGTGAGAGAGTTGAGTGCTTGGTGAACAAATGGCATATTTAGGGTAGCGGAGAACATGTTAGAAACATTTTTTAGGTCATATGAATCCTGTAATGAATGACGAGAGTCACTATAAATCTCATGACTATCCCAGTGCAGTAGATCGCCAGCAGTAAGGACCTGCAACACCAGCTGCATGTTGCTTGTAATTCTCTAGTCTGAAAACACAGAAGGCCGTTAATGTAGATTATCTAACAAAGACTAAACTACTCTGGAAGGTTTTGAACATTTTCTGAATGCTGTGGAATAATATTTCATTTTAGATCTCTGCTGTGTAGGATTAAAACACCAAAGGATTTACTTCTGGAAATCTACTGAGTCGTACTTAGATCAGAAACTTTGTTGAAAGTTCAGTCTAATTAAATAAAGTTTTATTAAAACTAAATCATCTAGTAGGTGCTAGGGTCATTGAGATAGAAGTCTCTCAGTTCTCGCCTTTAATGATTGCCCAGAGTCATTGATAGTTAAAATTGTATACGATAACAGTTATTTTAGAGTAATTAATGGTATGATGGGTTAGATTTGGGTGAGAGAAAGCTGGTAGGATGTTATAACAGCTAAAAGTAGTCAATGATATCTTTCTGGAGAAGGTAGAGCATCAGCGGGTGTGGAAGGTGAGCTGAAGGCTGTTTTATAAGAGGTCAGGGGCATGCAACTGCAGAGCTTGTGTGTGGTGCTTCAAGGTGTTTGATATGGCAGAGACCCAAACTGGGAGCCCAAGCATGTTAAGAATGGAATATGACGACTATAAACCTGCCAGCAAGATTTGTGTGGGAGATGGCACTCGGGTAGTACTGCAGTGTCTGGGAGAGGGGATGCATGGTGTAGAGCAGTAGTAATAGTGATGAAGCTGAGGAACATTTCAGGTTTGAATGGGCAGTACTTGGCAATTGCCATGAACAGAGCCAGGACTATTGAGATGGGAACCAGTTTTAGCAAGAAGGTAATTCATTCCATATTAGAGTTAAAGCTGGAGACGTAGGCTGCACCCGGAGCTTGAGAAACTTGCGTGCAGGCTGAGGAAGTCATTAAGAGTTTAGGTGTGAGAATCACTGATGGATGGTAATCAGGGGAGTAATTTGACTAGTTGTACATTTTATAAAGATCTCTCTGATGGCTTTATCAAAGGTGGATGTGGGGACAGCAAGATTTGTGTGAGAGACGGCCCTCGGGTAGTACTGGAGTGTCTGGGGGAGGGGATGCATGGTGTAGAGCAGTAGCAATAGTGATGAAGCTGAGGAACATTTCAGGTTTGAATGGGCAGTACTTGGCGATTGCCATGAACAGAGCCAGGACTATTGGGAGATGGGAACCGGTTTTAGTGAGAAGGTAATTAATTCCACTTGAGACATGTTGAGTAAGAGAAGAAAGTACTTGTAACTTCTGTTCTTGAGCGAAAGTGTCAGTCAGTCTGTGAGGTAAAGTAGGGCTGGAAGAGTCACAGGGCCTATAAACAACTCCCAAGCGTGGAGAGGTGAAGCAGCACAGAGCTCAGGAAAGGACATGTGCGCACAGGGCAGGGGCTGAGCCTCGTGTCAGAGCTTGCTTTCTTAGGAGTCGCTGTGCATATGTGGATGGGAGTTTGGGGACCGGAATTTTTGAACTATGGACAGGCTATGATGTCTGAATTGGCTTTCAGTAAGTCTTGTGTGAATAGAAATAACTAATAAGCTCCTAATATCTTATGAGCAATAGTAATGATTCTTTCCCTTTTGTTCAAGGTTTAATCAGTAATAACTAAATGTCTGTTTCTTTCTCCTGTAACTCACCCTATATTCAAATTCTTTAGGAAAAAAAACAATAAAACGTCATGGCTCTAGATTCATTTTATACTTCTTCTCAGGGCAGCTTTCTGATGGGTCTCCCTTCTATAATTTTCCTCTTTATTTATGGATATTTGCTAATTGAGACAATGTGCTTGTTTCTGTTAGTCATATTCCATTTACGAAGAGCTTTTCTTCCCATCAACAAAGTAGGAAAAATAAATTACTTGTCCTACTTCCAACTAATACTGGGTTTTTACCCTTATCTTTGACCCTTTACCCTCATATCTCTCTTGTAACCTGTGCATTGACCAGAGGACATAATGTCTCTTTGAACATCATGTGGATCTTAGCAACTTAGAAGTGATATACAGATTTTTTTGAAGTGGTTATTTATTCATGCTGGTTTAGCAATAAAAATTCATCTTCATTGAGAATATGTTTGCTAAAATGTATTTTAAAAGAGGACATGTATCAGTTTTTGAAGTTGTTATGCCAAAAGCCTCAGCATATTTGCCACCCGCATTTGGATTCCAGCTTCCAATAATAGAAATACCACCAATATCCTCTGTTAACTAAGTAAGCAGGAGTCCTGAGAGTGTCAACATTCTGGGTGTCTCAGTAGTGGTCGAGGGAGGGCGGGGGGGGGGGGGATTTTCCGTTTCCTTAAGACCCAACAAAGACATTTTTGGCTCAGGGGAGCTCGTGGCCACTGAAAGGCTGAGCTGTGTTAGGCCCTCCTAATTCTGTTCTCTCCCCAATACCTGGCATATACGAATAAAAGTTACTTCAGATTTAATTTCTGTTTCAATCAGTGTTTTAAAGTTTTTAAAGATGTGTTTAAATTTTTAGTATTGGCTACATATGCATTACAGAAATAATTGATATTCATAAAGATGATTCCCCAAACAGCATGAAATGTTGAATCAAAGCAATATCACATTTGCTCTAAAGTTTCTAAGGCAATAAAGTGGATATTCATAAACTATATGGGTAAAATTCAAAGGCTTAATTGACTTAAAGGTTACCTGTAGTTCAGCCAGAATGCCTCATATTTGACCTCTTTGGTTAACTATAGTTTTACTATATGGGCTTGCTGAGAGCACAGCCTCTGTTAGCTGGACAGAGGGAATGATCCAGATTTATGGAAGGTACATGTGATAATGAAATATTTAAAATGTAAATGTAGGAAATCCTTTGCACTTCAATGTATTGAATGTGTTCAAGTCTACTTGGCATAAGGAAGCCAAGTAGGAAATTATGTGTGTAAGGATGGCAAAATACCCAGTCACCTGGAACATCATATCACTTACCTATGCAGAAGAGAAATTGAATAAAGTCAAGCCAAATGATAATGTGCCAACCCAACCTATCATAGAAATGGGGAAAATGTGAAGTTGTCACGTTTTATACCAAGACAACAATTTTTCAGGATTTATATATGCCTTTTCTTAAGTACAAAAAGATAATTCTAGCTGCTTAAAGAAACATAGGAGTAAGTTAGAATGCAGTGACAGCTTTATTTTACAATAATGGGATGCATGTCTTTGGAGTGGAATGGAGCCACTGAAAAGTAAGGGTCAGCTTCATTAATTAAGACCAATTTATTCAGATCATCCTTTTGGTGAAATCTGTTGGAGTTTGATATCTTCTGAGAAGCATAGAAACTCTGGCATTTCTCAAGGAAGCTTACTTACATGAGGTCCAAGAAGATTAAAAGGTGATTTCTTATTAAGGAATCATCTGCTGGTATTTCCCAAGACTAAGATCTGTGCCTCTCGAGGGAAGCTCTGTATCTGGTGGGTGGCCCCTCAGCAAGAAGCCCAGTGTTAATGTGATGCCATGTGCTATACTGTCTATTCTTCCAGACTGGCCAGGTTGGCTAGGATTACACCCCAGGCTTCCCAGCTTCCTTTTCATTTTCTAGTGTATCACAACACTATTTACCTGAATTCTACTTATGCCAATAAGAGGCCTTCAAATAAAGTAGGTCTTAGATTCATTTGAGTTTTCTGGATGTTTCAGGTTTAATTCCTGGACTTTCGTCTTTACCTTAAGGATGTCCTCTGCCAGATCTGTCATTGCTGCTATTAGCTGTTCTTCTAACAAGTTTTTTTTTTTTTAAAATATATTTTATTGATTTTTTTTACAGAGAGGAAGAGAGAGGGATAGAGAGTTAGAAACATCGATGAGAGAGAAACATCGATCAGCTGCCTCTTGCACACCCCCTACTGGGGATGTGCCCGCAACCAAGGTACATGCCCTTGACCAGAATCGAACCTGGGACCCTTGAGTCCGCAGGCCGACGCTCTATCCACTGAGCCAAACCAGTTTCGGCTCTTCCAACAAGTTTACATGCTCTAAAAACAATGTGAGAATTACTGACTGCATGCAAAGTTTCCATTGTATCAATAAAAACTCATATTTCTATATATTTTTTAAGTTTTATTTACCAAGAGTTATCAAATTAATTTTGTTCTTTATAGGTGTATCAAATGAAAATGTCCTGTTTTATATTGGAAAATATTAGACCCACATCAATGTCCTACAAAAAAAGACATATGGAACAAATATTTATTGAATGAGTTAGTTATAACACATTAGCCACTTTGAATTAACTATAAACCAAATGTTTTTATGTAATAGCTTAATTTTCCTGCCACATAGGTCAATTCATTTAAATATGTTATTGTTTTATTCTTTTTCTTTACTTATCTTAAAGCTTAGTCACTTTAGTCAATATAGGTATTTTTTCATTTTTCCAGGGGTATAACATGCAGTTTCAATCTATAAATTCAAGTCTACTTTTATTTTGAAATGACTTCTCTTATTTATACATTTATATTTTTTGCCCACTCTTTTACTTATAAACTTTGGGGTTACCGGTATGTATAGTATGATTCTTCCTGGTCTTTTTAAAAAATGTCATTTATTCCTTTATAATTTATGTATAGTAAAATTCACCCTTTTTAAACTGTACAGTTTGACAAGTTGTGACAAATGCTGTTCGATCACTACCACAATGAAGATACAGAATATCATTTATCACCTCAAAGCTTCCCACATGCTTCTTTGTAGTCACAGGAGCTTGCTTTTCTAAAACGTTTTGCACCAGTGATCATGATTTTTGATCAGTTCATTCTTGTGGCCTACAGTGTGCAGTTGCTGAACGGTTAACTGAAAAAAAGGATTACCCTTCATATTCATGACATAAATGAAAATTAAGCAACAATTAATACCACTTCTGGCTGTCTTATTGGAATATATTAAAAAGATGGCATGTATTGTAAAAGTAGTGTAGTTGCAATATTGTATATATTGCTTGTGGGAATAAATTTTGACACATTTTTGGAGTGAGTGATATATTACCACTTTGAAAATATCCAGTTCATTAAACTATTAATTTCACGTTCAAAGAAAGTGTTAAAGCTATACTTTGGTATTAATGTATAAAGATATTTGTCACAGCATTTTTAGAATAAAAAACTATTACAAAATGAATATTCAACAGTATAAAATTGATTACATTATGTTATATCTGTATAATGGGATATTATGCCGCCATTAAAATATTTTTGAATATGTAATTGTTATGGGATATGAGCATTTTAATAGATTAAAATTGTGACTGACTCCCTGGCTCATAAGTATTCCTCCTTTCTCAGGGATGGGCAGACTCCCAAAGATTCTATTTCTGCCATAGCTTATTGATTGGAATTTTTCAGAATTCCTATAATCAACATTGCTTCTTTTATAATCGCATTTAATAAAGAAAGTCCAGCTACCTCCTGTGGATGGCATATAATCAATAGAATATTAAGCATTTCTGAGGCCATAATACTATCACCCTGTGGGATGAGTTTCTATCACATGGTCCAGCCCTTGTTTAGATGGGCAGTTTGGGAATTTCATTTGATATATGTTCATTGTTCTCACTACACTATGGACCTTTCAAGACCCAGGCAGAAATGGAGATGTTGGAGAAACTGAAAGAGCAACTTATTTTCTGAGGCTTGTTCCCCTCAAGTGGCACTTGTTCAGCCCTTTCCTTGGGTGGCGATGTTGAGCTATGGTTGTTAACACATCATGAAAGGAAGCATTCTAAGGGTGAAACACTAGAAGACATTTTAAAATAGGGCCTCTTTCTTATGTACTTGTTCCCCAAGGAGCAAATGGTACCAGCCATGGCCCTGTCTAAACCCATCCCTAAGCTTGCTCCTCAGATGTAAGAATCCTCTTGTTTCTACCCCAGGTATAAGATAAACACTTCTGCTCTCATAGTCTTCCATGTGTTTATATGTCCTCACACTGTCATCAGAAGGCCAGAAATGGCATCTGAATTTTTCTATGAGACATTAATCAAAGCTCCACATAGGGTGAAAACCTGAAGAGTATTACTTAAATCCTAAATTAGTAAAATGTCATTTAGGAATGCTAAGCATATCAGGTGCTCTGTATATTTCTTTTGAGCCTATTGGCTCCTATTAGCAATCAGAAGATATACTATATATATATATATATTTAAATTTTGAAAATGAAATGTATTTTAATAAACAGTCTTAATTCAAAATATGTGTATACATTTTTAGGATATATATATATATATATATATATATATATATATATCTTCTATATAATAAATATATATATCTTCTATATATCTATATATATATATATCTTCTATATAATAAAAGGCTAATATGCAAATCGACTGAATGGAGAATTGACCGGTCGCTATGACATGCACTGACCACCAGGGGGCAGACACTCAATGCAGGAGATGCCCCCTGGTGGTCAGTGTGCTCCCACAGGGAGCTCCACTCAGCCAGAAGCCAGGCTCATGGCTGGCGAGCGCAGCGATGGTGGTGAGGAGTGGGCCTAAGCTGTCAGTCGGACATCCCCTGAGGGCTCCCGGACTATGAGAGGGAGCAGGCCAGGCTGAGGGACTCCCCTCCAAGTGCACAAATTTTGTGCACTGGACCTCTAGTATACTAATAAAAGGGTAATATGCTAATTTGACTGGGTCAACTGGACATCTTCCAGATGTCCAACTTCCTTCCTGACAAAGCCACAGTGGTGGGGGTTGAGGCAGAGGCGGTTAGTGGCAATCAGGCCAGCAGGGGAGCAAGCAGTTAGGGGTGATCAGGCCGGCGGGGGAGTAAGCAGTTAGGGGGTGATCAGGCTAGCAGGGGAGGGAAGTTGGAGGGGGATCAGGCTGGCAGGGGAGGGCAGTTGGGGGAGATCAGGTTGGCAGGGGAGGGCAGTTGGGGGGATCAGGCTGGCAGAAGAGGGCAGTTAGGTGGCAATTAGGCTGGCAGGGGAGTGGTTAGGGGGTGATCAGGCCGGAAGGCAGAGGCGGTTAGGGGTGATCAGGCAGGCAGACAGAGGCGGTTAGGGATGATCAGGCAGACAGGCAGGCAGGTGAGCGGTTAGGAGCCAGCAGTCCCGGATTGTGAGAGGGATGTCCAACTGCTGGTTTACATCCCTCTCGCAATCTGGGACTGCTGGCTCCTAACCGCTCACCTGCCTGCCTGCCTGATCACCCCTAACATACCTCTCACAATCCGGGACCACTGGCTCCTAACTGCTTGCCTGCCTACCTGCCTGATCGCCCCTAACCCCTCTGCCTGCCTGCCTGGTTGCCCCTAACTGCCTCTGCCTGCCGGCTTGATCTTCCCTAACTTGCCCCCCTGCCGGCCTGATTGCCCCTACCTTGCCCCCCTGCCAGCCTGATCATCCCTAACTTGCCCCCCTGCCAGCCTGATCACCCCTAATTTGGCCCCCCTGCTGGCCTGATCACCCCTAACTGCCTCTGCCTCGGCCCTCAGCCTAAGCCGCAGTCTGGCCTCCCTCTGTGGGAGGCGACCTGGTGGATCAGGGGAAGGCGCCGCCCCCATTACCCCCCTGCTGCTGCCACTGCCAGCCTCCGCGTCTTCTTGAACCTGGGCCCTCGCTGATGCTGGTGGCTGCCTGAGCCTCTGCCCTCGCAGCTGCTGTGGCTTTGTCTGGAAGAAGATGTCTGGTCTAATTAGCATATTACCCTTTTATTAGTATAGATGTATGGTGAGAGAGAGAGATGAACTGTATCTTCTCTTTAGTTTAATATATTTTTTGTTTTCAAGAATGTTCAAGAATGATCCAAAATGGGATTTCTGTTTATAACCATCTTTCTTTTATTTCTATGGCCTAGGAAAATGTGTATAGTTTCTTTCAGATTTAAAATTATAAATAAAATTGAAAGTAAACCTGTTCTTTACTGTTCTTCTAAAAACAGGACTTATTATAATCTTATTCATCATATGATCCAACACAAAAGATTATATAATGTCCAAGAAAATGACTGTGAATCCATGTCTTTTCCCATACATGCTTCATCTTTGAACTTTTGCTGCATCCTTGATTGAAGATCATGCTCTACTAGAAGCATAACAGTGATACCAGTTAACTCCATATCAGATCTGCTTCTTGAGGTTTTCAGAATAGTCTAACAAAGGTCATTCCACTTTTGACAAACCACACTGAATTCTGGGCTCTCCACTGGTTTGGTGTTTTATGATGAGGCTAAGTTTTGGTGGGTTATTTAACCTAATGCAATTAGATAGATTACTGAAATAAACCAGTTTGGGGTCAATAATTTTGAAATTAGTGAGCAATTTGACTCTGAAGTCTTTCTGTGATAGAAAGTGACTTTTCATGCTATCAGAAACAAAATTGCTGATCAATGAAGAAATGCAGTGAGCTAGAAAAAAATATTTATTGACACCATTGTTAAGAAAATATACTTGTGCTATATCACTGAACAAGATGGACTTTTTTTCTAAATCTTATGTTCTGGTCTGCCATCATAAAAAAGAGATATATTTTCTTTTATAATCATTTAGGTTTTTACAATTGGCATAGAAGTAAAAAAGGAGAATAAAAATAAACCTATAAGGTTTGCTTCCCTGACAAGTAGTTTATAAGTCATAACAAAAATGTACCTATTTATATTCTTCAAATTAATTATTTCATTAATAAAGTAAGAGCTGCTTAAATATTTGATTAATTCAAATGTGGGATAATTATTGTCTGGAAAGTTCTTTTTGGTTTTGATAAAAATATTTGAAACTATTCTCTTAACTATTGGTTGTACCCCAGGCGTATTTATAAAAGTAAATGTGTGATGGTTGATAGATGAAGGAAATGTCTGTTTAAAATATCAACATACTTTTATAACAATTTTCTTCTTGCCATTATTTCTCCATGCTCTATCCCTATCTTTGCTGCCAATTCTTATACATCCTCCCCATTAAGAGTTTGCTAGCTTTGGTGAATTGATTCACTCCAGAGTCATGATATGGTGAATGGATTATTATAAAGTAGCTAGAAGGAAGCTTATAAGGGGTTCTATGTATGGGACAGAAGGATACCACTAAACAAAAATTCCTTGAAAGGTCAGCTGTATAATTTGTGGACCCATTGCAAAAGAAAATGCAACATTTTTTGTTTAAAAAAAATTTAAGATGGTGGTAGGAGAGCATTAAACTAAGAGGGGGTCCTTTGCAACTGCATAGATTGATACCCATAAAGCCAGTGTCTACTCCTTATCTTGAGAGCCTCTTAACTATTCTCTCATCTTGCTTTATCTTTTTTTAAGTTTTAAAGACAAATACAATATGATTTTACTTATATGTGAAATCTAAAGAGCAAAATAAATGAACAAACTAAATAGAAACAGACTCAAATACAGAGGTCAGACTGATGATTGCCAGAGGGGTGGGGGCTCGGGGGGCTGTGTGAAAAAGATGAAGAGATTAAGAAGTACAAGTTGGTCATTACAAAATAGCCACAGGGATGTAAAGTATAGCATAGGGAATACAGTCAATAATATTGTAATAACTATGTATGGTGCCAGATGGATACTTGACGTATCAGGGGAAACACTTTGTAAAGTATGTGATTGTCTAACCACTATGCCGTACACCTGAAACTAATATGAAGTAAGATTGAATGTAAACTGTAATTAAAAAAATAAATAATTAGCCCTGGCTGGTGGTTCAGTTGATTGGAGCATTGTCCCATGCACCAAAAGACTGCAGGTTCAATTCCCAGTTAGGCATACACCTATGTTCAATCCCTGGTTGGGGTGCATACTGGAGGCAATTGATTGATGTTTCTCTCACATCTATGTCTCCCTCACTTTGTCCCCCTTCCTTTCTCTCTAAAATAAATAAAAAAAATCTCCTTGGGTGAGGATTAAAAAAATTAAAATTAAGCCAGACTGGTGTTGCTCAATGGTTGAGTGTTGATCTATGAAGTGGGAGGTCACAGTTCTATCCCAGGTCGGGGCACATGCCCAGTTTGCAGGCTTCATCTTCAGTGTGGGGTGGGCAGGAGACAGCTGATCAATGATTCTCTCTCATCATTGATGTTTCTATCTCTCTCTTTTCCTTCCTCTCTGAAATCAATAAAAATATATTAAAAAATTAAAAATTAAAAAAGAAAATATTATTTATTAAAATGTAATTGGTATGTAATATTATATTAGTTTAAGGTATATAACATAGTGATTTGAGATTTATATATCTTAAGATGTGAATACCACACTCAGTCTAATAATTATCTGTCACCATGCAAAGTTACTAGATTATTATTGACTATACTAGAGGCCCGGTGCACAAAATTCATGCATGGGGTGGGGCGTGTCCCTCAGCCCAGCCTGTGCCCTCTCACAGCCTGGGACCCCTCAGGTAGGGTTCCTAGGCCTGGCTGGTGTTCAGGGCCAATTGGGGCTTTCCTTCCCCCAGCTGCTGGCAGCTGGCCCCACCCCAACCACTGCCACTGCTTGCCAACTGTGTGGCACTGCCCCTCCTCCCCCACCACTGGTTGCCTCCCTCTGCAGGCAGCAGGCATGGGGTGTGATTGCTTGGCTGGCCTGGGCCTCCCTTTGTGGGGTTATCGCTGGCTGGTGGTGTGGGCCTCCCTCTGCGGGGCAATCGTGGGTCAATGGTGGGGCCCCCGACCAATCGCATTGCACCCACCTTGGCTGGCCTGGCGCCAGTGCTTGTCAGATGTGGTTGTCCAGAAGATCGTCTGGACGGTCATCCAGATGGTCACTATTTGGTCGTTTGGTCAATTTGCATATTATGCTTTTATTATTATAGATTCCCCTTCATCTTTTTCATCCACTACCTTTTTTTAAACCACCAAGGACCATCTATTTTCTCACTTGCTACAGACTTTAAGCTGCTGTCTTTCCTCTCCCTTCAATAGGTGGAATTCTTATTTTTGCCTTCTGTCAATTTATGATTCATGTATGGCCTCTAAACTGCCCAACAGTATCTTTTTATGACAACTAATTCCAGAACATCTTCCTATATAACCACCTCTTTGGTTTTTCTTCTCCCTTTATAAAACAGCTTTCCTTCTCTGCCTTGTGTGATCTAGTGGTTTCAACACCCTGCTCTTTGTCTTTAATCTAACACTGTCACTGCCCTAGGATTGTCAGATGTTCTGTGGGTTCCTGGGATAAGTGATATGTCTTAAGACTAGAGAGCAGCAATAAGATTCCATTATTCTCATATTCCTCTTTTCCTACCATCAGATTTCAGAGAGATCTAAGAACCAAATACGTACTTAAAAAAAATTCTGGATGTGGTTTAGCTCTGAAGTTATGACTTCATTTCTACTTTTATGGACTGGACCAGAAAATAACTTAGAAAGAGACTAAGGTTCCCTTTCATCATCTTAAGGTGAAACTCTTAAGAAAATGCTAAGTCTTTGTTTTTTTCTCTCCTGGACACCCCCAGATCTTTTAGTTCTTTAGATCAAAAGATATATCTTAAGGAGGAAGAGGGAGTTTTAAAAGTATACCCTTGAAATTGAATTCATTCTTGAGATCAGATTAGTTTATCTCTCCAAGTATACAACCCAAGCAAATAAAGACAAGGAACCAAAGAAACATCAAAATTTTTTTAAAATATTATTCTTCCTAACAGATATATTTATCCCTTCTGACAATAGTCCAAGGATCTCAGCCAAGAAGAGGAGTGAGGTCAGCCCTAGTTCCTTCTGGCTTTTATGTTTCCAAAAATAGTTTTGAATTTCTAAATCAGCTTCTTAATTCCTCCCAATAACCCAATAAGTTAAGGCAGGTAGCAATTACTTTTTATTAAAGAGTAAATTGAGACTTATGTGACTTAGCTGATATTTCCCAGGGTCACAAAATGATTTGTAAATATTTAATGAGAACTCAGAATTCTCAAATGCCTAATAAAGAATCTTGCTATATCTTGTTGCTAACACGAAGATATTTGTGACTGTTGTTTTTGTTTATCTCCTTTTCCATTTTATATCTAGATTCATTATCATCTGGATTTCTAACTTCATTTGCTTTGTTTTTCTACTTTCCCTACTCATCATTCCTAAACATAACAATTCTTTAGTTTATGTCTGTGTAATTTTGAGAAATGAATTGTTTTTCAAGCCTTTGAGGTTAGTTCTTTGATATTTGTTATTTCAAGAGTGAGGCAAGAATTAATTAATTATTACAATTTTAGGCTGAACCAATAACTGTAGTTTCCATATGTGGCTGGGCGCCATATATGATCTCTGAGTTGCCCTTAATAGTTATTTGTCTTGAGGTATTTTTGTTAGCATTAAATAGTATCCTGCGGTTAGATAGGGATTTAAAATTGTACAGTTACTTAGTCACTTGCTTTTTTCATTGCTTCCCATTTAAGCCAATGACTAAATGAACAATTAGGACTTGAGTCGTGTGAGGGATGTGTTTTATTTGGCATGGACCCTAATGATCAGATAATGAACAGCTTCATTCCTATCAAGAGGATATTCTAAAGGATGGTTTCATTTCTTAATGCTGACCCTCACTCTGAGAGGCAGGCTGCTCTAATCATGATAGTTAATGACCAATAAGTGGCCATTTGTCATATTTTCACTCTTTATTTCAGGCCTCAGCCAACCTCTAACATAAAGGATTCAAACTATGATGAAATGTTTTTTCAGGTAATGATGAGAGAGATGATGAGAATTTTTAGGGCAGGGTTCATGCTCCATATGTTCTCTGTAGTAATTATGGTGAAAAATAGTAGTTTGGTTCCGAGGCACTACACAGTTTGATTCACTGGACATTTATTGACTACTCTCTGTGTAACTCATAAGAATAGAAAGCAAAATGAATATCACAGCACACATCTCTGCGTCTAATAGACTTACTCTGTAATAGGAAGTTTGATTCTAATCAAAATTTAAATGAAATAAGTTAGGGCAAACTTGATTACTAGATTTGTGTGCCGAAAATATTATAAATAGAAAATACCAGAAGTCCCTAAAAGTTATGAAGACCTTTAATTGCTTCTTATGTACCCTTGGCTTGTTCATACTTGACTTTGACTAGAAACATGACCCAATATTTGAAAAGTTCACAGTTAAATTGTGAAAGTGCATTAGCTACATTATTGAAGCTGACTTGTTATGTTTAAATTTCCATAATCCATTTACAAGGTTTATCCATTTAAAATCTCTAAATTAGCAGTTTTCTCTGCTTCTATTATTCAGGTCATTGCACCTTAGATAAGCTAAATGTTTAAGTGTGCCTTAGTAAAAAATGCAAACAAAATTGAAATATTTGCTATCAGGAGGTCAAAACAGAAATCATCAGGAGTCTGAATAGAAGCTTCCATAGTTTTCAATTTCATCTTTCCTCCTCATCACCATGTAAATTACAACTTAATAAAATTTTGTAAAATGTTTCCCTTTAAAATAAATATTTCAGTTCTAAACACAAATTGTAACATATAAAACTCAGGTAATTTTGGATTCCTTTGGCAAATAGTGTTGTCAATAACAAAGGTTCTAAAATAGGGTTATTTTCATTTTAGACTTTAGTTGGATGATATGTCATGAGAATGGATATAGAATATCACATCCAAATAAAAAATGACATTATATTTAAAAATACTTCAGTTCTTAAAATAGCTTTCTCTAATAATTTATATTTATGCTATTAATTAGAACACTAGAATAATTACATTGATAAAACTCAAAACAATCATTGATTACCAAATATTAATCACTCCAAAAAGGGTTTTAATAATAAGAAGAGAAAAATAATAGTTTATAACATCTTTTTCTTAGTAATTATCTAAAGTTACAGAAAGTGTCAAGACAGATACTTTATGGAATAATTTTTGAGCATTAAGATAATTTTTTTGTAATTCTTATAAGAATGTTTTGATTCTCTAAAGAAGTACTTATTTACTTTGTGTCTACTGTGTGTGTCAAACTTTGTGGAAAATACAAATCTCTCTCCTAAGAATCTTAAAATGCAGTAGCAACATTAAAATGTAACATAAAAGACACTCATAATTGAGGTACAGAAAAAGTAATATGACTGTTGAAAGATGGGGATACTGCTTCCAACTGGTGGGATGGAGAGTGAGTTTGATCACCAAAGAGTCCACACATCAAGTAGAATTGCATTGAGATGGCCCTTTAAGGATGATATAAGTCCAATGTAGAAGTGTCACACTGGAGGAATGAAAAGCAAGTAAGTGAACACTCTGCTTGACTGAGGCATGGAGGAACTGAGGAACAGGAGTTGAAAATATTTGGAAAATATGTGGGAGAGTATGTATGGGAGAGGCTTGAATGCCAAGTTAAAGAGTAGAATCCTTCAATTCTATTTTGTGAATATATATCAAGCACTTTACTCTGTGCTGTGCTGTAATCTGTGGCTATATAAAAAAAAATCAAGACAACAGGGTCACTCCTCAAGAAGTTACTTTGTAGATGTTGATGTCATCGATGTTAGGAGTAGGTTAGATGTAATCTTGGATACTTTTGGTCAAAGGAGATCTTCACTGTGATTTGGAAGTACTAATGTGAAGGTGATATGTAAAGTAATTTGGAATGAAGAAGACTTGGGCAGCACACTGACAAATGCCAGTTGTCCCAATTTTATTTTATTCAGTTCTGAAAGGATATCTCTTTAAAGAAGAAGAAAACAAAATAAAAACTATGCTTGAAGACTGGTGTGGAGAACAAATTTATGTGGAATGAGGCTTTTTTTTTCAGGAATCCCAAGTTAATATTCTAATTTCATTTAAGTGAAGCTACTTCTGACATGGTGTAGTCGCTAGAATGATTTATTTCTTTAATATGCACAACTGCATTCACTAATGAGGGCAGAGGCATGGTGCCAGATTGTGAAAGCACCAATGTTTGCCCTCTCAGGAAATCTCAGCAGCTCAAGATCACAGCAAGAGTAAATAAGTGATACCAAGGATTTGAGTGAGAGGGAGAGAATAATGGAGGAGAGGGGGAAAAAAGAGAGATTTTGTTGAAATTAAAGAATGGAACAAATAGGTATAAAATTAATACTCATTCTTGTAAGTTTTAGAATAAGGAAATATGGTTTAATTAAATACTAAAGGATTGCTAAAAAATTCTGCTGCCAAATTATTAAAGTATTTTTAACATTTCTCCAAATGGTAGGTGGAATTCTAGGACCATACCTTAAGATTCCTACCCTCTGAAGGGCATGCCCTGTATAATTCTTCTCCATGAGGATAGATGGAACCTGTAAATATGATGATGTCTCTCTCATTATTGAATTAAATTATACAGCAAAATATAGAGATTTTTTTTTCAGATGTGATTATGATTTCTTGAATCAATTGACTTTGTGTCAATCAGAAGGTAGATAATTCTGGGTGAGCCTGAATTAATTAGATGAGCCCTTTAAGAAATATCTAGAAGTTAGAAATGCTCTCCACTACTGGCTTTGAAGAAGTAAGTCACCATGAGTTACTCAGCAGCAAATAAATTCTCCAATGACTGCATGAGCTTGGAATAGGATCTCAGATGAGACTGTGGCTCTGGCTGACATCTTGATTGCTGCTTTGTTAAACCCTGAATAGAGGACCTGGCTAAGCTGAGCTACAAAATCCAGAATGCTGAGCTACAAAATGTGTGAGATAATAAATGGGTGTTGTTTTAAGCTGCTATGTTTGTGGTAATTTTTCACACAGCAATAAAAATTAGCACACGCCTCATTGGATACATTTTCCAAGGTCAGGAGAGTGGGAATAATATGCGTGGAAAATTCTTTTAATAAAAATGGAATGAAAATCCATTGACAACGTTCAATGATTAGTCGACTTAAAGCATTCAGGCTAGTAAACTTCCCTTCCTGTGCGTCTGGCTTTTACCTTAAATAGGTAGGTGTAGTTTGGGACAGAGCAGTCCATCAAATGAGGACATAAATGGCCATGTGGTTCTGTGACAGAGAAAAAATATGCCCTTCTCGTTTGATTGTCTCTGGGAAGTTTTTTGCTAAAGGGAGGTTGTTTTGATTAGAATTGGACTTGGATTGTTGAAAGTATTTATCAGTTAACTATCAATTAAAGGTACAACTGATTAACTTATTGTACCTCTTTGTTTCTATTTGGAAAGTATTTCCTTTACATTGCACTAAGGAATGTCATTAAGAATTACATGTTTCATGTAGAAGCAGAAATAATGGTTGTTAGAATGTTATGGAACTGTAATATTTGTGGAAGGTTCTGCCACCTTCCCTCCCAGCTTTCCTGCTTGATTCCTGGGATAATAGAAATTGATTTTTGAGAAAGATGAAGAAATGAACAAAAACACTATAAGCAGAGTAAAGCTACAGAGTTATGCTAATAAACAACCTGGCAATCTTTAGGAAGGGAAAGAAAATAGGATTCCCTATCAGCAAAATAGCACATGGAGTTAGGTTATTAGAAGTGGCTCAACATAGCCATAAAAAGGTTGATTTGTCCCATAAATGTGTCATCAGGAGGATGAGCTGATTCCTTTGTACCTTTCTTCTGAAGGCTGAATTTGAAGGCCAGTGCTTCATTATAACTGTAAGTAAAGGAAGACAGAAAGTAACAGAATCTCTAAAAACCTGTATCAGGGGCCCAGAGGAGATGTGGAGGAACAAGTAGGAAGGGCAGAGGACTAAGAAGGGAGGAAAAAAAAAAGAGCAAAAGAGAAGACATATCCCAGTGTCCTTTGATGAACATGTTTTGTATTATCTCCTGAGTGTATGCCTCACCCTCAAGTCATCCTAAAATTGCCAGGGCCTATCACCTCTGAACTCATTATCTGGCTGCTTCATGATAGAATACACCAGCACCTTCTTTGTGGCTATGGCAGTTGAAGTTATCTTCTTCACTCACATGAGGGTGTGGAATTATTCCCACTCTCTCCCCTCAGCTGCCTGGGTGGATATCCACTTTAATCACAAATGGAATCTGGAGTGAAGAAGTTTGTGGAGCAAAGTTAAGAGGTAGATTTTATAGTAGTCTCATGGCCACACAGTGAGAGATTTTCTTTTTCTTCTTCTCCTACAATGTTTCTTCCTGAATAATATCCAATTCAGTATTTTCCATTCTAATAGAGAATTAAAGTCCAAAAGTCATTTCACTGGAATTGTGGCATTTTAGGTTACAAAATATATACATATAAATATGTACTTTCATGTTCAGTTAGCTTCATTTAGGCTAAAATTTCTCTTTCTCTTCATTGTCTTTCCTTTAACAACTAAAAGTTGACCATTATGGCCTTTGGGTCATTTTGAATTTTCTGGATAATACAATTATACTTTCAATTCCACCTAATCAAAAGCAATAGTATTTCTTTTTTACTTTCAAGTAGTACTCCATTGTGTAAATGTACCACAGCTTTTTATCCACTCAACTACTGATGGACACTTTGGCTGTTTCCAAGTCTTGTCTATTGTAAATAATGCTGAAATGAACACAGGGGTGCATATATTCTTTTGAGTTAGTGTTTGTTAAATGAATGAATGAATGCCTAGCCTGAAATAGATGACATATTATTTATTTGAAGGAAAGACATTTGCTTTATTTCAGAAGTTAGTCATGGAAATAAGAACTGAAAATTATATTGAGAACCAATCCAGCTATATTTATCTAAGGAAGAAATTTCTTGTGGTATTAAGTGCTTTCTTTAGGCAGGTGATTAGATAAGTCTTACCAATATCTTGCAGTAAATCGACACAGCAGGGAAATGCAAGGTGATCTGAGTACACAGTGGGAGCACTGAAGCTCTTCCAGCTTGGACATAGAGTTAGTTAGGAAATGCCCTGTGCCTTGCTGTTACTGATTGGAAGTTTATGCTAGGGAGAGGCATACTCCCCAAAGAGGTATTACTGTGTATCCAAAATATTACAAATATGATAACTTTAGAACTTTTATTTATTCTCTTTGTATCCTTTATTGACTGTTGTCTCACTTTAATCTGTATATGATGTGTCATTTTTGCCTGCCTCCTAGATTTATAGTTTTTTTTTATTGCGTAACTAGTGGCCCGGTGCACAGATTCGTGCACCGGTGGGGTCCCTCAGCCCGGCCTGCGGGGATCAGGCTGAAACTGGCTCTCTGACATCCTCTGAAGGGTCCTGGATTGCAAGAGGGCAGTTCTTGGGTAACACACCCCAGAATCGGGCTCCCTCCACTCTGGTTCCGGGTGCGTCACCCGAGAACCGCAGCTGCCAAGTCCCCACAGCTTGGCAGCTCCTGTGTTGAGCGTCTGCCCCCTGGTGGTCAGTGTGCGTCTTAGCTACTGGTCGAAGTATCTGCCCCCTGGTGGTCATTGCACGTCATAGCTACTGGTTGGGCGGTTGGACGGTCGGACAGTCGGACGGTCGCTTAGGCTTTCGTATATATACATAAACGCCTGACTTTAGCTTCTAAGATTCTCCACAATCTGACCCTAACTCAGAAATCTTAAAATTCAATCAAAGGGAAGTGCCCTCTAGACATGGAAGTATTTAAGCTCTCTTGTAGGTGAATTTTGGTTTTCATATATCTTTGCCTGTAAAATAACTTAATACATAAGCAAAATACAATCTTCTTAATCAATTCTCTGATTATATTTATTGCAAAAAATTATTATCCATAATATTAATTTATTGTGTACTCCATATTCTTTTTTCTGAGATTTCACTGACAGAAAATATTTAAATTATAGAATTACTTAATCTAAAAAGTAAGCATCACTGCTTCAAAAAATAAGTGAGAAATTTATGTATATGCCATAGTTATATTTTGAGCTTGTGAGTCTTAATGCCATGAAATTCAAACATATCCTTTAACTCTCCTGTGCCTCAAACATGAACTAACTCATTCTGAAGAATACAACACATCTATTTAACAGCATGAAAGTTTTATAACAGTTTTGGTTCAAAATTATGCCTAAGATTTTATATTATCTGTATATATTTTTTTCAACTAGATTTTTCTTTTTGATTTTTAAAGTGTTAGCTTATTGACTTCATTTGAAAAAAAACTTTATTGTTCAAAGTATTATAAATGTCTTCCTTCCCTGCCCCCCCACCTTCTCTCCCAACCCTCCCTTATGAAATAAGGATTTTTCCTTCTCTCCATCTTTCTTCTTTTCTTTGCTTTCTATCTATATTTTCTTCTTTCCCTCTTTCCCCCCCTTCCCTCCTTTCTTCATTCCCTCCTTACATATTTATTCAGTAAATATATTTAAAATATACACACACTTAGGGAGCATTTGGATACTAGAACAGCTTAAATTATGAAGTCTAAGGAAAAGAACAACCAGGGTATATCATGGAACCCACGGAGAGGTAACGCAGTTAGATTTAAAGAGATACTAGAATTAGGAACTAAAATAGTTATTTGATCTCTCCCTCTCTATGAGAAAAACATAGTCTCTTATCTCTGGTTTCTCTTTGTGTCTACTCCATTTTTTTTTTCTTCATTTTCTGTGTGAATCTGTCTCAACTAGCTTTTCAGTACACATGACACAAAAATGACAGCATTTCATTTTCTGAGAAACATGACCTTCTGGATTCAGGACCACTAGCTACTGACTCCTAGATTTGTGTTTCAGAGTTGAAATTCTGGATGGAGAGAAACTAATCTGCTCAGCTCCGGGGTCAGGTCTTCACTCTTGGTCCAAACAAAGGAGGGAGAAGGATCCTGACTGGAGAAATGTGGCAAGTGAAACCATCCCTCCAGCTAGAATAATTGCACAGGGAATAGTTCATCAGATGAGAGAGCATCCTTATACTGTCTGTTATATTTGTTATGCATCAAGCACATTGATAGGCATTATGAATACCAAAGGGTGACATTTAGGGAGACAAAACTTGCACTAGAATAGAAGAATGAGCTTAAAAAAGAAATAATGAGCATAAAACTTTGATAAATACATCAATTAATTTAAACCATAATTTCACCTTAAAATATGTAATTTTAGAATAAAAATGAAATGTATTTCTTTTGGAGAACATATTTGCCAATTTTATATCCGACAAGGCCCAATCTCCAAAATTTATAGGGAACTCATACATCTTAACAAAAGGAAGATAAACAATCCAATCAAAAAACAGGCAAAGGCCTTAAATAGACACTTTCAAAAGTGGACATACTAGTACATAAGTCCAAGAGACATATGAAAACATGGTCAAAGTCACTAATCATCCAAGAGATGCAAACCAAAACGACAATGCGGTACCATCTCACACCTGTCAGAATGGCTATCAACAAATCGACAAATGACAAATGACAAGTGCTGGCGAGGATGCGGAGAAAAAGGAACCCTCGTGCACTGCTGGTGGGAATGCAGACTGGTGCAGCCACTGTGGAAAACAGTATGGAGTTTACTCAAAAAATTAAAAAATCTCCCATTTGACCCCAGTTATCCCACTTCTAGGAATATATACCAATAAATTAGAAACACCAATCAGAAAGGATATATGTATCCCTATGTTCACAGCAGCACAATTCACCATAGCTAAGATTTGGAAACAGCCTAAGTGCCCATCAGCAGATGAGTGGATTAAAAAACGGTGGTACATCTACACAATGGAATACTATACTGCTGTAAAAAAGAAATACCTCTTACCATTTGCAACAGCATGGATGGACATGGAGAGCATTATGCTATGTGATATAAGCCAGAGAAAGATAAATATCACATGATCTCACTCATTTGTGGAATATAATGAACAACATAAACTGATGAACAAAAATAGATCCAGAGAAAGAGAAGCATCAAACAGACTGTCAAACTTCAAAGGGAAGGCAGGGGAGGAGGGTGGTAAGAGATCAACCGAAGGACTTGTATGCATGCATATAAGCCTAACCAATGGACACAGACACTAGGCGGGTGAGGGCATGTGCTTTGGAAGTAAAATTTGTAGAATTTGCTAGCTGTAGAGAGTAAGGAAGATCAGATAGTCCAGTAGGACTCCCAGTTCTCTAGTTAAGGCTATTGTCTGAATTGAAGTATCATTCACCAATGGAGATCCAGGGAGAAGAAATGCAGGCGTGTGGGAAGAGGAGAATGATAATTCAGTATTGAAGAACCAGAAAGGCATCCAGGTAGTTGTGTCCTCAGTTCTGGGCAAGCCACTGTTTGCTACCACATTTAATACTTTGAATAAACAGTTCATTTCTCACAAGAATACATTAAATATCTCTTAACTTTTTAACTGTAGTCTAACCACATACCACCCCTGGATTGATTTCCCTAAAACACATTTCTGAATATGCTACTCAGAAGTTCAATATTTTAAACAGTTTAATGGAGATTATTGTTAATGGAACTTATTTCTTCTTCTACTTTTGTGTGCATAGAGGATACTCCAATTTTTAAAAATATATTTTTATTGATTTCAGAGAGGAAGGGAGACGAAGAGAGAGATAGAAACATCAATGATTAGAGAGAAGCGTTGATCAGCTGCCTCTTGCTTATCCCCCAATGGGGATCGACCCTGCAACCTGAGCATGTGCCCTTGATTGGAATTGAACCCAGGACCCTTCAGTTCACAGGCCAATGCTCTATCCATTGAGCCAAACCAGCCAGGGAAAGGATACCCAAATTTTTAATGATTGATAGTTTTTATTGAATTAAATTCACATATTAAATACCTGCAATATGCAACACACTATTGAGATAAAAATGTAAATAGGGAAAGGTAATGATCTTCAATAGATTTTAAATCTATATAACATTCAATTTAACTTTATATAGGTATGTATTACAAGAGGTAAAGTAGGATTAATCAAAAGAGAGAGTGCACCAGGTTTTATCTGCTTTGAAAATACAGTATAAGAAACCCAGAACTGCCTAAACCGGTTTGGCTCAGTGGATAGAGCGTCGGCCTGCGGACTGAAGGGTCCTGGGTTCGATTCCGGTCAAGGGCATGTACCTTGGTTGCGGGCACATCCCAGTGGGGGGGGTGCAGGAGGCAGCTGGTCGATGTTTCTCTCTCATCGATGTTTCTAACTCTCTATCCCTCTCCCTTCCTCTCTGTAAAAAAATCAATAAAATATATTAAAAAAAACAAAACAAAAACTAGAAACCCAGAACTGTTAAGGATTTCCTAAGGGAATAAAGATGAACCATATGGGTATTGAAAAGATACTAAAAATATAAAAAATATATTCTCCTTTATCTAGTGATGAGAGGGTCATTCATTACATTTGCGAGGGCAATTTCAGGAGATCAGTGAGGCCCTAAGTCAATCGTGAGAATACCATAGAGAGAAATTGAGGCATTGACCATAGTCTATTCAATTGGCTTTTATATAAACTAGAGGCCCAGTGCACGAAATTCGTGCGGGGGGGTGGTTCCCCTCAGCTCAGCCTGCACCCTCTCCAATTCGGGAACCCTTGGGGGATGTCCGACTGCTGGTTTAGGCCCCACCCTGGGGATCGGGTCTAAACTGGCAGTCAGACATCCCTCTCACAATCCCGGATCACTGGCTTCTTATCACTCACTTGCCTGCCTGATCACCCCTAACTGCTCCTCCCGCCAGCCTGATCATCCCTCACTGCCTCTGCATGCCGGCCTGGTCACCCCTAACTTCCCCCCCTGCCAGCCAGGTTGCCTCCAACTGCCCCCTCCCTGCCAGCCTGGTCACTCCTAACTGCCCCCCCCCCACACACAGGCCTGGTCATCCCTTACTGACCCCCCTGCCGGCCTGGTTGCCCCCAACTTCCCCCCTCTGCTGGCCTTGTCACCCCTAACTGCCCACCTCTGCTGGCCTGGTCAACCCCAACTGCCGCCCCCCACCGGCCTAGTCGCCCCTCACTGCCCCCTCCACCCGCCAGCCTATTTGCCCCCAACTATCCCCCTGCTGGCCTGGCCGCCCCCAACTGCACCCCCCTGCTGGCCTGGTTGCCTCTTACTGCCCCCCCATGCCAGCCTGGTTGCCCCCAACTGCCCCCCCTGCCAGCCTGGTCACCCCCAACTGCCCCCCCTGCTGTCCTGTTCATCCCTCACGGCCCCCCGCCGGTCTGGTTGCCCCATGCAGCCTGCTGTTCAGTTGTTTGTTGTCCCTCACTAACCCCCCTGCCAGCCAGGTCGTAGGCAGCTATCTTGTGAGGGCGTGAGGGTTAATTTGCATATTACCTCTTTATTATATATGATGGATGAAGTTGATGGATAAAAACTGAAACTAAAACTGTGACTCATATATGTGTGTGTATGTATGAGTGTGTGTGTATATATATATATATATATATTTTTCTATCTAATAAAGAGGGGATATGCTAATTGACCATCATGCCCTCACAAAGATGGCAGTGCCCACAGCTAATAAGGAGGGAATATGCTAATTGAATGCCACGCCCTCAAAGATGGCAGTGCCCACAGCCACAAATGGTGGTGCCCAGTCCCCTCAGCCCCGCCGGGGTGGCAGGCATGCGGCATGGCTGGCCCCACCCTGTGCGCCTGCCTCCGGTATCCCCCAGTCCCCTCAGCCCCCCAGCCACCCAGGGGCAGCCTGAGGTGCAGGCAAACCTCAGATGTCAGCTGCCCAGCTGCCCAGGGCTGGCCCGAGGCGCAGGCAAGCCTTAGATGGTGGCTGCCCAGCTGACGCCCAAGGCACAGGCAAGCCTTGGATGGCAGCTGCCCAGCCTCCCAGGGCCAGCCCAAGGCACAGGTAACCAGGGCCGGGCCGAGGCTTGCGCTGCTAGCAGTGGCAGCAGCACAGGTGTGATGGGGGTGTCACCTTCCCCTGATCGCCGGGTCACCTCCCGCCCCTGAGGGCTCCTGGACTGTGAGAGGGGGCAGGCCAGGCTGAGGGACCCCACCCCACTCCAGTGCATGAATTTTCATGCATCAGGCCTCTAATATATATATATGCACACTAGAGGCCTGATGCACGAAATTCATGCAAGAGTAGGCCTTCCCCCAGCTGCCAGCAGGGGAGGACAGTTAAGGGCAGTCAGGCTGGCAGGGGAGGGCAGTTAGGGGTGGTCAGGCTGGCAGGGGAGGGCAGTTAGGGGTGGTCAGGCCAGCAGGGGGGCAGTTAGTGGGTGATCAGGCTGGCAGGCAGGCAAGCGGTTAGGATCCAGTGGTCTCGGATTGCAAGAGGGATGTCCGACTGCCAGTTTAAGCCTGATCCCAGGGTATCGCGCCTAAACTGGCAGTCGGACATCCCCCTGAGGGGTCCTGGATTGGAAAGGGTGAAGTCCAGGCTGAGGGACCGCCCCCCCCCCCCAACCTCCCCTGTGCACGAATTTCATCTACCGGGCCTCTAGTAGACTAATAAATGTCAATAAAAATATCCATAAAACATTAGCAAATATAATGCAGCAGTAAGTTAAACCTATTCTGAAACACAACTGAGATCCATAGCAGGAACGCAAAGATTATTTAATATAAATTCCATTAACATAATTTAGCATGTGAAAGGAGAATCATATTATCCTTCTTCATATGTGCTGAAATAAAATTCATCATCAATTATGATTAAAAGAATTCTTAGTGAAATAAGTAAATTGATAATATAGTATAGTAAAATATGTGCATCTCAACCCCAAAGACATAATCATGACTATATGGTAGCACAAGAAACATTTCTTTTGGACATAGCTATCCACAATTACTACTATCTGTATCATAAAAGGCCTGTGGTCGTGACGCCGTAACGGCAGAACGACCAAACAATTGGTCACCAGGAGGTGCATGGAACACCTCCTGCAGGCCAGGACTTGCGGCTCACATGGCTAGGCGGGGCTCACATGGGGCTGGCAGGGCTCGCGTAGCTCGCGCGGGGCTCGCAGGGCTGGTGCAGGGCTGGTGGGGCTGGTGCAGCGGAAGCAGGGCCTGCAGCTCATGCAGGGTGTGTCTGGGGTCCTGTGGCTCACACAGGGCAGGTCTAGGGTCCTGTGGCTCATGCAGGGCAGGTCTGGGGTCCTGCAGCTCGTGCAAGGCACGTCTGGGGTCCCGCTGGTGCAGTGGATCTGGGTCTCGCGCAATTTTGCATGCTGGGCCTCTAGTTATTTAATATTAGAGGCCCTGTGCACGAATTCGTGCATGGGTGGGGTCTGGCTGGCCCACCCAGATAGGGGCCCATCGGGTGGGACTGGCCGTGGGGTCTAATGCTGGAAGCTATAGCACTTCCCCAGTGGGATCTAATTATACTTTAAGGATGGCCAAAAGAAAACCCACAACAGAACTGTTTTGCATTTCACGTGCCATGAGATGAAGTTGTTTATGTGTTGTGTGAAAATGTATATCAAGATGGATGATGGCCCTTTAATAATTTGTGCATTCTTCCTGGGGCTCTGCCCTCAGTTTCCCCAATATGATCTTCATATCTGTTTGTTTAAAAGTTTTTCTGTTTCTGAATGTGCCTACCCTTCGCTGTTGCTCCTGGCAGCCTCTGGGTCCTTTTTGCTGTTCCTTTAAAAGAGAGATTGAAAGTTCACCTAATCTGCAAGGCACCGCATTTTCACAAAATCCCCAGCCAGCCTCTCTACATTCCTCAACAAAGGGCCACCATCCCATTAATGTGTAGGTAGCCTTTTTGGCTAACTTGGAAGGGTCTCTGGGGGCTGCAGGCCATGGAGGGAGAATTCCATACCTTGGCTGCAGTATTAGCAGAGCCCTCTGGAGACTCTGGTCAGGGACAGAAGGGACTGATAATTATTTTCTGGTGATTTCACTAAATGTATATGCACCAGGAAGCCTGGCAGTGATTTACTGGTGTTGGGGGATGATCAGGCGCAGGGCCAGCCACCAACCACCTGCGGCCCTTCCCCTTGGCCAGCCCTGGCCCCAATCAGCATGTTGGGGGCCAATTGGGGCCCAGGCTGGCCGGGGAGGGGGTGGGGAGGGGCATTTGTGGCCAGGATCAGGCTGGTTCTGCCACAGTGCACGTCATAGCCACCAGTCATTCTGGTCATTCTGGTTGTTCCTCTGTAATGGTCGCTGGGCTTTTCTATATATACTAGAGGCACAATGCACGAAGATTCGTGTAAGAATGGGCCTTCCTTCCCCTGGCTACTGGCACCTCCTTCACTCCAGCCGGAGCCATCTTTTTGCTCCGGCCTGGAGCTGCCTTTCTGCCTTCCCATGCTGCCCAGAGGCCCGGAGCGGTGGGGCGGTGCGGAACACCTGTGTCGTTGCCAAGCGTCCCGCCCCGCCCCCAGCCGCTCGGTGCCTGCGTATGCAAATTAACCCTCCATCTTTGTTGGGTTAATTTGCATACCCACTACTGATTGGCTGGTGGGTGTTGCAAAGGTACAGTCAATTTGCATCTTACTCTTTTATTAGTGTGTGTGTGTGTGTGTGTGTGTGTGTGTGTGTGTATATATATATATATATATATATATATATATAAATAATTTGGGGAGTACTAGTCAATGCAATTGGAATAGTGATAAAAAAGATGTTAAAAGTACATAGTTCATAAATGGAAAAACACACACACACACACACACACACACACACACAACTGAACTGGCAACTTGGGCTGTAATTCTAGGAGAGATTGTTTTTTTGTGTTTCAAGTGGTTGTGTATCAAAGAAAAATTATTTCTTTGGACCTACTTTTTCATTAATATAATGAGGTGATTGGGAGAGAAAGGAGTGGGGTACATTTCTGAAACAGTAGAGGTTTTTTTTTTTTTTTTTTTAAGTAATCAAGCTGGATTCCTCTATTGGCCTCACTCTCCCAAATTTGAAAACCAGCCCTGAACAAATACATAGCTTTATGTTATTTGACTGTTTGATATTTGTATCTTAATAAAAATGATCTCCTATAGTTGGTAGTGATAGTTGAAGTCAGCTGTTACTTAACATCAGTCTTAAGAAATCTTGCCTATTTGCAGAGGAAAAATTTCATTCAGGGCACATTCTCAGGAGAGATAAACCATGTAGTAGTGATGAAAGGAGAAAATTGGCTGATCAACTAAACTGGTTTGTTTAATTCTAATGACAATAAATAGTATATAATCTATTTTTAAAAAAGAAATTTTAGGGCTGGGGGACTATCCAAATTGAAGGAAATTTAGAAAAGAAACATTTGATTGGAAGTTCAGAAAAATGATGATATTTTCCAGTATAATTTGTGTACTATTTTATAAATGTTTAAACTTAGTCAATGTGATTATTTGGGAGTTGGTGTTCTCAAAACCTATATTGATGCCTTTAAATGTGAAATACTAGTAAGTAAATAGATAACCTAAAGTTTGTTGACCTTTAGTCAGGGAGATTAATTATTTTTCAATTTCAATTTAAGAGAAACAGTTTATTTGGTGTTTTGTTTTGCTTCCAGAATGCAATTTGTTTTGTGCTAAAGAGAGAGGCAACAGTGAATTCAAATCAGACAATGGATGTAGAAAACATGGTGTTCTATCCAAATATCATTAAACTGATGGCAAGAATACAAAAAGTTATAAACCTACAAGGCAAAAGTGAATGGGTGGGGTTGTGGGGGGCTGAAAATAGCAGATAATAGAGAAGCAGCATGATATTTAAAAATATAATTAAAATAGATAAGAGGCAAATCACTAAACTAGAAAAACCTGAAATTTCAGTTCACCTTTTATGGTGAAGGTCAATCAAGAAGTCTGATTTGTCCCACCGGATCTTGGGTTTGGCAGCAATGGCATATTGAAACATGAGACATAGTGATGGTGGGGCAGAAACAAAGAATGCTGAAACTTGGTATCCATCCCAAAGCAGTGAGGCAATGTATTCTATCGCCCCACTGCAAACAACTAATAGGATACTCCCTCCTCACCTTCAGCAGGGTTCAGGATGTTTATTCCTCTGGGAGGACAAGGCAGGACTCTCAGTTTAGGGAGAGTGAGTATTGATGAGCATGGTGATGCTCTACTCAAGTCATAGGTTTATGTTTCCTCTGGTGGAGACTGGAAGATTTCTCTGCAGAAACTGTCAGAAGCAAGAGAAAAGCTATTAAGGCAAGGTAACGATTAATAGCTATTAAACTATTAAGGTCCTTATTCAGCAATTCTACACATTGAAGCCCTGCCTCTAATAAGCCCTTCTTACCTAGAGTGAGATTTTAGTCAGCTTTATGGATACTGAATGGGATAGCCAATGACCACCAGATATTTGAGAAAAATCTCTTACATGAAAGACAGAGACCAAAACAAGAACTCAGAGGAGGCTGAGCCAATTCAGAAGTTAAAAAAAATATAATCAGCCCTAACTGGTTTGGCTCAGTGGATAGAGCATTGGCCTGCGGACTGAAAGGTCAAAGTTTCGATTCTGATCAAGGGCATGTACCTTGGTTGCAGGTACATCCCCAGTAGGAGGTGTGCAGGAGGCAGCTGATCGATGTTTCTCTCTCATCAATGTTTCTAACTCTCTATTTCTCTCCCTTCCTGTCTGTAAAAAAATCAGTAAAATATATTTTAAAAAATCCTCTTAAAAAATATAATCAATACTCACAAATACAAGACCCATAGATAAGAAAATATAATGTATCTTTGATTTAAAAACAGTATACAATATAAAAAGAATTATCAGTGAACAACAAAGAGCTCTTGAAAATTAAAATGTGATAACAGAACTTAAAAATATAAATATATGTGTTAGAATATAAAGTTGAAGAAATCACCCTGAAAATAAAATAAAGGCCAAAGAGTTAGAAAATTGGAAGATACATTGTCATCTGATTTACACAAAAGGGTATCACTACAAATCCAATTGTAAAAAATGGCCTTAATAAATAATGACTCTCAGTTGGGTTTGTAAATGGAAAAAAATCTTGACCCCTTTACTATATACCATACACCAAATTTAATTTGAAGTGAATCATGGACCTAAATGTGAGCAATAAAATATAATAGTTTATGGGAAAAACTTAAGAGATTATAACTTGAATAGTTAAAAATTTCTTAAGTAGGACATGAAGACCACTAAACATTAAACCATTGAAAATTAAAATTTATTATAAGTAATAACTGCTGTTCAATTTTTAATGTTTCTACTAAAAGTTATATACAGTAAAGTTTATAGAAGCTTCATTCATAATAGCCCAAGACTAGAAATAAACTAAATGTTCAACAAAAGTTGACTGGATACATGGTACTCTATTCATATTATCAAATGCAACAGTGAATAAAGGAAACCACTTCATTGTATGCAATATTATTGATGAAATACACAATATACAATTGAGTGAAAAAAATTTACACATGAAAGAATACATATACATGATTCTATTTATAGGCTGTTCAAAAACAGGCAAAATTAACAAATTTTGATAGAGGTCAGATTACTGATTACATTTAGGAATGTAAACAGAGTGGGCAGGAGCAAGTCTTGGGGTATTGGGAATATTTTATATCTTGATTTGGATTATGGTACATGGGCATATACATAAGTAAAAATTCATCAATATATATACTTAAATTGTGTGAACTGTACCTCATATAAGCTGAGTCTTAACAACAAAATTAAAAGAGAGAGAGAGAAAAGCAAAATAGAGTATCCTTCTAGGAGACCTGTTATGAATATCCTTAGAGCTGTTATTCAACATTCTGGTTCTGCTATCAGGACCTTGTAGGATTGCATCTTCTTACCCTTTTGCAGTGAGGCATGGGCACGTTGCTTCCTGTGACTGATAAAATGTGAGTAGAAATGATTCCATTTACTTCTGGGGAACGTTTTGAACAGTCAGTGTGTGACTTACCATGTTGCCCTTTCTCCGCCACAGTCCTGAGATCCTTGGGAGGGTGGACACTCTGTCACCCTAGCCTCTGTCAGGACAGTGTGGAACCCAGCCCTCAGCTGGTCACGTTGGACCTACAGTGCCAATGAAACATAAACCTGTGCTGAGGGCTTGGCTGGGGGTGCTTTACACACAATACAACATACAGATGATGTATTATAGAACTGCACACCTGAAACCTATATAATTTTATTAACCAATGTCACTCCAATACATTCAATAAAAAAGAAAATACATAAAATAAAAAAATAAACCTCTGCTGTATTAAACCACTGATATAACTCATTTTGACTGATGCTAGTGCCCAATGTTCAGAAGGGGAGAAAAGAGAAGAAAAGAATAAAGAAAGTAGTCAGAGAAATCAGGCAAAAACCATTTTCCAGAATGTGTGGACTTTAATTTCCAGATTGAAAGCCCCTCCCTAGTGCTGAGTACAATGAATGAATGGAACAAATCTCACATAACGCATGCTATTCTGACATTTTAGAATGCCAGAGTCAAGAGGCCATCCTAAATGCCTCCAGAGTGGGGTACAAAAGGATCACTAACAAAGTATGACCAGTCAGAACAGACTTGCGCTTCTCAGTATCAACTCTGGAAGCTCAAAGACAATGAAACACCTTCAAAAATTCATTAAGAAACATTTATGATCTGGTTTTAATCCCAGCCAATCTTTCACTCAAATTTGAGTATAAAAATAAAGACATTTGAAGAGAGGCAAGGCTTGAAAAAAAAAAGGATCTTCAGTTTATTCTTTCTCAGAGAGCTTCTTTAATATGCTGCACTAAAATAATCTAGAAAGACAACATAGTATGACTGAGTATCCCACAATATTTTCCCTCCTTTCTTGGTAACACATCTGCTAAAATAAAGACTTAAACCTCCCATCCCCTTGCAGGTAGGTGTGGCCAGGTCTGCGTATGGAATTTAAGTGGAGGTTGTGTGTACAACTTCCGGGAAGTGTTCTGGAAAGGAATGGGCTTGCCCTTCCTCATTGTCTGTGTACCAGTGGATGAGGCTCTGACTGCTTTCTTTTATCATAACCTTGTGTCTTGGGGCATTAAAAGCAAGCGTCACGAAACGTCATCTGAGAGGGCCTGTTTTTTTTTTTTTTGTTTTGTTTGTTTTGTTTTGTTTTGTTTTGTTTTTCAACAGCATAGCGTTTCCTTTCTGTCCCATGACCATTCTTTTGCCTATGGATAAAATAAGTAGACTCTCATTTTGTTTGATCCCTTGTGTTCAGTTTCTGGTTTTCAGAGACAAAGGAAATTCTAACCCAGAGAAAGGGGGTCTGTGAAAAGGCATTGAACACATGAGTGACCGAAATCCCCAGGACTGATAATGAAGGGAAATCTTGGATTTGAAGGGGACGATGTTCTTAAAAGGGCTACATCTTATTTTTTTATTTTATTATAGAAAGTTAAAATGTAGTATCTAAAACTGAAACATTGTGATTTAGCAATATAAACATGTTATTTAGGAAGACAAGTTAAAAACACCAGAGTAAACATCTAGGAGAGCCAACATCAGTCACCTCTGGGGAGTGGGAAGCAACTGTGGGAAGAGGTGAAAATGGGTGGCGCAGAGGAATGTGCTCCGTGATGAGCTTCAGTGAACTAGTAACTCAGTTAAACTTGATAACCGTACCACGTTATTACTGACTGTGTCTATAGTGATGAACACTACAAATAATTAAAGAAAAGGAAATAGGTATGTAAACCTGCGATTTGTGTTTTCTGTGGCTTCAGAATGAGAATGGTAAGAAAGTCCTATTGTTTGTGCTAGTTGACTTCCCAGAAGGTGATTTAAAGAAATGGCATTCTTAAATTGAGAGACAAAGGTCAAAGACAAGCAGTGCCTTAGCTGTTAAAACGTATATCATGAAGCACAAATCCTTAACAGCATACAGTGGCAGTCCATGGGGAGCGAAGAGGAGTGCCTTTAGTTTGTATCTGTGACTTATTGCTATGGCATGACACTATTACATTTTGGTTTTAGCATTTTTAAAGAGGAAGTAATAGTTATGAGAGATGAAGAACTCAGAATTAAGTACTGTAGTTATACACAGAAGGGTAATTTGGTTTTGATGTATTGGCCTGAGCCTGTTAACTAATAATACCAAATTTTAAGTAGCATCTCACCAGTATGAAAAAGAGGTAGCATCATTATTAATGTCTAAACTATAGTGTGTTTCACACAGGATTATGGTAAAGGTCAGGCCATGTTTCTCTGAATTAAAAGCTATTCTGAGCTATCGCATTCCTAATCAACTCAGACCTAAAGGTGCATAGCTCAGTTATAATGAGGCACAATGAATTTAAATAAACTGCAAGCGACTGTATAGTGATTTATATATGCACTGTGGTATCCTTTTAACTCATTAGCAATGAATGATACTATGTGTTTGCAACTGTTTTTTGCTGTATAACTATTTTTTAATCACAATATTTCTTAGTAAAAGTGCCTTCTGCTCCCATTTCCTTCCCGTATGTGTGAGGTAAAAGGCAATGGGTGCTCCTGGCATGTACCCAAACGTGAGTAACAGTAGAAAGAAACCAGCTAATATCCACTCAAATATATTTCATAAATTAACAATTTGTAACTGTGCTCACATGTTTATGGTTTCACAGGATAGAATTGTCATGGGGATTGAGAATCAGAATTGAAGGTTCTGAGTAGGTTTCTGCATTATATTTCAGATAGTCTTGTGGAGGAATTTTTAAAAAATCATTGAACACATTTGAGTATTTATTAAGAAACAAAGTCAAATTGCCAAAATTTAACCAGAAACTATTCTGCTTAATAATTCAAGTGTCTTATTTACCATCTCTGTCCTCTTGTGTACACCAATAATTTTTGGAAGCAACACATACCTATAGCTTGTTCATATAACAAGTTTACATAAACTATGAGGCTTAAATTTTATTTTGTAAAGCCCTTTTTATTCATTTATAGATTAATAAGCAATCTTATGCATGCATGATCAAACATTTAAACATATAAAAGTAGAGTGATAGCATTGATAAAATTCTTTTTATGGATGGCTCGATTATATCCACTTATTGTGGAGATCAAAGGAGACTAGCTATAAACCCTAAGTTATCTGTTTCTCCTAATGCTTAAAAAATCTATCCCAGATATTATATGCATCTTAAGTTATACTCTCCACAGTTGAAATGGCCTCACTATTCTTAAAATTTAGTTAATTTTACCCAGGCTTTTGCATTGAAACAGGATTTTTCTCTTGGAGCCCAACTGTTTTTGAGTTTTGTTATCAATTACATATTCTTCCCACTCTTTTCCTTGCTGAATTTTTGCCTAATCTATACTTGGCCTTATGTTTATTAATTCTAGAATAATCTGGCAGATGCTGCTAACTACTTCTTAATATCTATCCTCCTTTCCTTTTTGTAATAGGACTGAAGTTTTACCTAGTGAAATGTGTGGCCATCCAACTGCTGATCACATTTCTCAGTTTCCTTTGAAGCTGGATATAATGGGCTGAGTTGTGTACTCTCAAAATTCATATGTTGAAGTTCTAACCCCTTAGTACCTCAGAATGTCACTGTATTTGGAGATTGAGTTTTTAAAGAGTTTATTAAAGTTAAATGAAGTAATTAGCGTGGGTGCTAATCAAATATGACTGGTGTCCTTATAAAAAGAAGAGACTAGGACACAAACATGCATAGAGGAAAGAACATATGAAGACACTGTAGGAAGGTGACTATCTCTAAGACATGAGAGATGCCTCAGAAGAAACCAACACTGCTGATACCTTGATCTTAGTCTTCTAGCCTCTAGAATAATGAAGAAAATAAATTTCTGTGGTTTAAGCCACCCAGTCTGTAGTACTTTATGACAGCCTAGGAAACAAATGCAGTAAGATAGCCATGGGATTGAGTTCGGGTTACTAGGGTATAAGCAGAAGTAGTGTATGCAGTTTTGAGGTCATTTCCTTAAAAGACAAGGTGGAATATGCTAAATTGTCTCTTTTCCCTTTTCACAGGCTAGAACACAGATATGGTAGGGAGTTCGCTTCAAGTATTCAGATAAGAACAACACCTGGGACACAGTGGAGCAACAAGGTGGAAGGAACCTGGCTTCTGAATGACCTGTGGAGAAGAGCCAGACAGTCAGCCAGCCAGTCAGCAGGGACTACTGACATCTGGACTATTATGTAAGAAATAAGTACACTTTTATCTTATTTAAGCCACTGAATTTTTGGGGTCTCTGTTACTATAACTTAGACTTTACCTTAACTTATAAAATGTATATGGAATAAGTACTACACATAGGACCTTTACTCTATTTCCACTTTAATTTATCATTTATTTCTACACACTATATATAATAGTGTTATATATAACAAACTATAAACATTTATAATTTAATTATATAAAATGATAATATCATATATGTTTTTATTGTATACTAGAGGCCTGGTGCACGAAATTCGTGCACTTGGAGGGGTCCCTCAGCCTGGCCTGTGCCCTCTCGCAATCCGGGAGCCCTGGGGGATGTCTGACTGATGGCTTAGTGGGCCTAAGCCGTCAGTTGGACATCCTTAGCATTGCCACAGAGGCAGGAGAGGCTCCCACCACTGCCGCATGAGCCCAGCTTTTAGCTGAGCGGCGCTCCCCCTGTGGGAGCACACTGACCACCAGGGGGCAGCTCCTGCGTTAAGTGTCTGCCCCGGGTGGTCAGCGCGCATCATAGTGACAGGTCATTCCACCATTTGGTCATTTGCATATTAGCCTTTTATTATGTAGGATACGCTGTAGATGAGGCCCCCCAGAACCATAAGAAATGCAAAAAATTCACTAACTCATTCTTGAATTGCCCCCATTTAAAATCAAATTGCCCCCACTGTAGGGTGTGTACTGTACCTTGGGAACCAGGGGGCTTGACACTTTTCCTCTCTGAGCTTCATTTCTGAATACATAAGCATATACCATGGGAATTGTAATCTCTTCTCCACCTACCTCACTGGGTTGTCATGAGGAGGTTCTGAGCTAATAAACCTAGAAATGTTTCATCAAGTAAGTGAGGTCTAAATGGGAAGGGATTGTTATTTTTAAGCCCATGGTTACCCTTGCAGGTAGCAGGTGCTGATTAGGGGAGGAGGGCATGAGTGTTTCCTGGGACTGTAGCTATGGAAGCTTTGCAGGGGGTTCCGCAGGCCTCGGAGGGGCGGGCTCTGGCCAGCAGCTCTGTAGTGAAGGTCATCCCTGGAGACACTGGTGGGAGGCACTTAGGGGGATGCTAGGGGGGGCGGCGAGGCCAAAGGGGGAATAACTGTCAAACCTTCCAGCTTGGCACCATTCTTTAAATTGTACGTGGCTGTTTCGCAGCTGTACCTGCTCAGGGCGGGGCTCCAATCTCCTGGAGCTGGGTGGGGGCTGGGCCAGGGCTGAGCCAGGCCGGCTAGGAGGGCGGGTTTAGCCGCACCCTCTTCGAGGTTCAGCAGGTTTCCTCTGCAGAGACAGCGCTGCTGCTGTGGGGGTGGGAGGTGGGGAGTCACTCAGGCCTGTCTCCACCCGGGTCTGGAGTTGTAGGGAGGAGAGGGGTGACCGGCCACAGTGGAGGGGGCAGGCAGCAGCGGGCTGTGGGCCCCGGGTGCCTCTGGGACATTGTCGGGTGGTCGCCAGCGTGCTATTGTTGTGGGGGCCCCTGGCGGGAGTGGCGGGGAAGAGATCAGGAGTCGGAGGTGCAGGCTGCAGCTACCCCTGAGACTGGGTCTTCTCCCCATCCCATCAGCCTCCCCGTCCCCCCGAGGGTGTGGGGACTGGGGTAGGGTGTCCGTGCAGGAAGATTGGAAGAGCTCCCCATGGCCGCTTTCTCTTCCTTCTTTGCAGTCCGGGCTCCTGTCTGGCACTGTCCTCAGACCCCGGGGAACTTGGCTCCAGCCGCCCGCCCCCTGCTGCCTGCACATCAATATGCAAATTGGTCATTATGGGGATACCATCACAGACAAATTAGCATATTACCTCTTTATATGTTTAGATTGCATTGTGACACAACTACTATTTTCAGTACAATTCCATTCCCATTATAGTTTCTGCAGTAAAATATCTGAAGTATGCTTGTCTTTCTTTCCTTTCCTTGGTCATTCTCTAGCAATCTTTATGAACTATAATTAAATTCAATATCATCTTTCAGAAAGATCATCTGAGGGACAAAAGATATCACATAGTCATTATTTTAAATCAGAAAGATGGTGTACGCCCACAGCCCACCCCTGACACCTATCTAAATACATTTCTGAGGTTGTTTGGATTAAACCCTGTTATTATTATTATTTCACCAAACTATTAACCTGGAAGACATGGCCTTATTTTTCAGAGGCTTAATTGATTTTCTGCTTATTAATTTCTAGTTACTGTATGTGATTTTTTAAATTCCTCATCAGAGGAAATTTTTCCATTAACCTTTTTTTTTTTTTTTTTTTGGCGGTGGGGAGAGTAGAAGAGACAGGGAAAGACAGAGAGAAATATCGATGTGAGAGAAATACATCGATTGGTTGCCTCCTGCATGAGCCTGAACCAGGGCCCAAGCCGGGAAGGAGCATGCAACTGAGGTACATGCCCTTGACCAGAATCGAACCCAGGACCCTTTGGTTCGCAGGCCAATATTCTATCCACTGAGCCAAATGGGCTAGGGCTGTGATGTTTTTTACAGACATTGATGACCATGGTATATGTGTTTGGTGAAGATAATACCCACTCCTTCTATCTCTTACTGGTTTCTAAGCACTCTAGATGATTTCTACTAATTTTAAAGAACTTTAATCAATATACAAAGCATTTGTAGTCAGAAAGTCTGGCTTTTCTTAACCCTAACTTTATATAATCTTGCTGATCTTTTTTTTTTTTTTTTGTAATCTATTACATGTTGAATAGCCGTGTTTTAATGCTTAAAACCCAGAATTTACAGCAAAGGGATAATGGTGCCCCCTGAATCAAATGCCACTGGTGGTTGTTTGGAACTTCTTTCCAGTGTGATTTACATTAAAGAGCTCGCAAGCAAAGCAGTCTCGCAAACACATGTTTAATTGGTGTACTGTTGGGAACTAAAAGATGGGTATTCGCTTGCTCTCTCTGGAAAAAAATAAAAGATAAGTTTAGCTTGACTGAATGGTGGTAATTCCATCTCCACACTCTTGCATTATGTGATTAACCCGGTGGAAGTCTGTGATCTGCTTTGAAGTCCCTAGCTTCAAAAGGCTCCCCACATGAGACTTATTCACATGAACCTGAGTTCCTTTCAATAATAATAATAATAAAATCCTCTGCATTTTACTCATAATTTTTTTTCAGTTGATGAAATGTCATTGCACATCAATAGGATTTTGAGATTACCATACTTCCTCTCTGATGCACCACTGGGAGGGTAGAGCTTGAAGATTCCCTGCTCCAGGGAATCAGGCAGGAAAGCCACTGTCAATTGCTGTGAAGACTTTTTGAGATGCTTCCCCTGTCCTGTATCAGGTCAAGAAACAATGAATTGAGGTTGCTCTCATCCTAAGAAACAATGAATCGAGATTGTAAGGGGTCATAACACTCCAAAATAAACATCTATTTTTTAAAAATTTGAGCAGGTAATGAAAAGTACTTACCTTTTTTAAACTATCTGAACCCTGGAAAGTATACTCTACTTGATAATTTCAGATTTAATTAATTAATTGGGCATAATTTGCAGTGGAGAAGGACAAATAAAATACTCTTGGCTTGAGAGATCACTTTAATAAAGTGATTTTCTTCCTCTCCACTAACATTCATTGAAAATAATTTATTTCAAATGTGAGTGGAGTCATTCTAGTCCTAAAACATCTCATATTTGAATGCCTATCCTCCAGCCCCTTCAAAGTTAACAGAGTAAGACAAGGAAAAAGATATTCCTAAATACAAGCAAGCATTTAGCACAAACCCAAAGAGTTTGAGCATCTGACATTGTGTATGTTTTTACCCTATTTATTGCCATCAGTATATACTATATGCTGAGTATTATAATATATGGAAATAAAATTATGGGGAAGATTTTCTGAAATTAGTATCTAAGGGGGGCATTTATTTTTAATGACTTATTCAGGTATGTTTTGTTTAAAAGACTTCAAAGTCTACTAGATTCCTGAGATATTCTTTGTTCAGCAAATATTTACTGAGCAAGTACTACATTCTGATCAAGATGGTCTTAAGATCCTCCCTCAGCCTCACTAAACTTTAAACAGTATTCTTCACGACTATAGATCTCTGACCTCCCTTTTTGGAGAACATTTATTTTAGAAAACTTTCCATTGTAAATTCTTTCTCTGCCCCTTTGATATATAAATTCTTCAGCTTCTTGCCAATTTTACAACCCAGGAATGTCTTTCTCAAGGACCTGGTAGCCATCTCTTTGATATATAATCATTAAGAAAGATAGCATCCGTATCTTCCAGTCTCAGTGAAAGGGTAGGAGCCTAACTTTGATAAATGCCAGTTATCAGGCACAGTGTCCTAATCACATTATTCTCACCCCAATATCTTCCAGTACTTTTCCACTGGCTTACTTTAATACTTAAAATCTCTCCCACCTTCTGTTTCAGCAGAGTTGAGTTCAACCTCTCTCCCCTATTGCAATAGTTTTGAAAAAAGTTTCCCTTTCCTATTTAATTTATCCAGTGCCGTTTTTCTTTGACAATTCCAAATCATGTGTTAGTGGAAAACATGATGGATAGGAATTGTCTTTACCTTCAAAGAGATTGCAAACTATTAAAATTATCACAATTACTTGACTATAAAGTCGACTTCAAAGAAAACTTCAACTACATACATAGATTCATTTTATTCATATTTGAATTTACCTACAAATATGGACAATTCTAGAAGTTCTTCAGATGGGTAGTGATTATTTGTAAGTTTCTGGGTAATAACCCATCTCAAATTTATACTCAAAGCCAGTTTACATAGAGGCTGAATGATGGTGTTATTTGAAGGATTATATATGAAATTTTACTTAGAAGTAAGTTTACTGGGGTTATTTGATGATTGAAATACCATATGTAGACATATGTTAGTTTGTATTGCCTTTACTTTTCTCTCAATTTCTTCTCTAATATGATAATTAAATCACTAACATCTAAGTGTGGAATAAAATATCATATTGTTCTCCTTTGGCACATGAGAAAGCCAGGAGATTATAGGAACTTTGGGAAATTGGGCTAGAGAGGAGAATTCTAAGAGTCTGGTTCTTAGAAGATTTCTGTAGAACTAATAAGTGTTGTTGAGGTTATATTAAATAATTCACATATAATAGGTGCTCATTAAAATCCAATGCATTAACATTATTTGTTAAAGTAAAGAATGACATTGTTTGACTGATTTGGGATCAGAACTAAAACTTCCAAAAGTACACAATTAAATGTACTATTTATCTTGATTTTTGCTTTGGTATCCAGTTCTTAATATCTATTGGAACAAATATGTTTTGGTTTCTCCTAATATAGCTACTAGGTATTTTCCTTTCTCTTCCTCTTCTCTTTTTCCCTTGGTCTTTAGCCAACCTTTCTTCCAAATGTGAAATATTTTTATATATGTGTTCATCTGTACATTTAATTTATTCCAGCTTTATTAAAGAACAGTAATAAATAAATAAAATTGTAACATATTTAAAATATACAACATGATGATATGCAATACATACACATTATGAAAAGAGTCCCAGAATCTACTAAACTAACTCAGCTATCACCTCAAATATTTAGCTTTTTTTTTTTTTTGGTGAGAACACTAAGTTCTAGTTTTTAGCAATTTTCTATTATACAATACAACATTATAAACTATAGATCCTCAGACCTTATTCATCTTTTTTTTTTTTTTTGGATAGTCTATTTTTCAAAAATTTCCCCAGTTTTATTGAGCTATAAATGACATATAACATTGTATTAGTTTAAGGTGCACAAAATAATGATTTGATATATGTATCTATTGTGAAGTGATCCCCACAGTAGAGTTAGTTAACATCTAACATTTCATACAGTTACAATTACTTTCTTGTGATGAGAACTTTTAAGATCTACTCTCTTAGCAACTTTCAAATATACATTATCATTAACTATATCACAATGCTGTACATTACATCCCAGGACTTATTTATCTTGTAACTGCACATCTGAACTTTTGACCACCTTAACCTATTTCCTCCAACTCCATCCCTTGCCTCTGACAACCACCAACCTAGTATCCGTTTGTATGCATTTGGCCTTATTTATCTTATAACTGGAAGTTCATACTCTTTTACCAATAACTCCCTATTTCCCCCATTCCTGGGCTTTGGAAATCACCATTGTAGTCTTTTTTCTGTGAATTCAATTTTTCTTTTTTTAGATTCCACATATAAGTGATACCATGCAGTATTTGTCTTTCTTTGTCGAATGTATTATTAAATCTTTCCCCCATTAGTAAAGACTATTAAATCTTTCTCCCATTAGTAAATAAGCTCCATGAGGTAATGGGTATTGTCTGCATTGTTCAGTGTTATACTCTAGTATCTTCAGTCCCTAACTTATGCCTGATTCATTGTGCACTCTCAATATTGAAGGAAACTTCACATTAAATTCATTTTTTTGCCCTAAATATATAAACTCATCTCTCCCCTCCTTTCCCGTAAATGAATTCCACATTTTATGCATTCACAACAATTACTCTTTAAATACATCTTCTAACTTTAGTTGAGGAATAAATGTTTGTTTGTGATTGTGTTTATTTCTATTTTGTATTTGTGACCTAGACCATTGTGAAAATATATGAAAACTAGAATGTATCTTATTATGAACAATTTATTTAAAAAACATGAAGGTTATATAAGGAACAAGGCTTTGTCAAAACTTAATTTGTAGGCTGAAAGGAGTTGACAAGTTCTATCACCAACTCATACATGCAATGTAAAAAGATTAGCTCCTGGGAGAGGTCCTCCAAAGACGTGCTTTCTGGTTTTGTTTACTACAATCGCAGGCATTCTCTTTGCTTTGTTCTGTAGGTTGCTTAATATATCATTTGGTTCTACATGTTTCTTTTCCTGATATTTCTTTTATACTGTCAGATCCTGCCATGTCCATTCAAATCTAAAATTGTCTGAAACTATCTAAGTCACAACAAATCTGCTGTGTGAATAAAATCTTTATGGAGAGCTGTGAGGTTTCCAAGGCACATGCATAATAGAAATTCAGTATCACTTCATTTGAGTACAGGCACAACGACCAATAGCTGCATTTCACAGAAACCCACAAATTGTGCTATGAAAAGAATGATTACGACAGAATGCCAGGCCTGTGTACAGAAGCCTGGTAATGTATTCCGCAGGCAGCTGTGTGTCACCTAGGGGTGGTGGTGATAGGAGAGAGGGGCACTCCTGAATACACAATTGTATTAGAAGCTTCTAATATTAATCAATTCTGACTTTTTAATAGCACACATCTCTTAGTATAAAAATTAAATTCAAATAGGAAAAATGGCAATCTGCACAAGCTGCTTCAACATGGAGAATTTGGCATTAGCTTCTTTAACTTTAGTGCCAACAAAGCAGTTAGCAAAAAAAAAAAAAAAAAAAAAAAAGGCTCATAAATACGAAGTCTAATATATTCTATTTTATGCTTAAACTATTAATAAGACCTAATTATCCAGGACAAAATTTAAGATATGAAAAAGGTCTTATGTGTTTGCATGTGCACAGGAAGGGAGAGTTCAAATTGGATTAGAATAAATATTAAAATGTTTTTCTCCTTTCTCTTTAAAATAATTTTGTTGTAAAATACTTTGCTCAAAATAAGCAGGGAAAAAGTTAAAATTAAGGAGTGCTAGAATTACTTTAGGGACTATTTAGACAATCTATGATTAACTTTTCCTTATGTAGATTCTGACCTCTAAGGATATGAGTAATACACAATTTAGTATACTGAATTGTTTCCATCAATATTTTCCATTTGGGGGATATTTATTCAATTGCCATTTTTACCTAATAGCTACATTATTAAGTAATTTTACATCTAAAAATCTTAATTTAATGTTTTAGCTAACAACTTATAAATGAAAAGTAATGGTCTATTAACACTTCATGGTTGGTTCATACATCATTTTCCAAAGCGTTAACTGAACAGCTAAAATATACTTTATAAAATTTATAGTTATTAAAATAAAATTAAAACTCAGGAGTCTAAAATAATTATTATAATAATCTTAATTTAGCATGAAACATGCTTATATAATTCTCAATTTTAATAATTAGAACAACTTTGGATGACTCTGGCACAGTTATTATTTTTTATAACTTCTAAAGTAAAACCAACACATAATGTATGGTTATAAAGCAATAATTGATTAGAATCTTTGCTAGGTTAAATATTTAAGATCAACTTTATCCACTGATTATTTTGAAATAGTCACCAATTCTATGAGTTCCAAGTCACATAGAGTGAAGATGATTTTAGATAGAAACGGATACAAGATATAAATATTTTTTCTTTATTAAAATATGGTAAAGGATACAAGCTCTCAGCTCTAGGATGAATAAGGTCTGTGGGTCTACTATCAAATATGGTGACTGAATTATATAATTAAAATTTGCTAAGAAAGTAGAACTGAAATGATCTAACACATACCAAAGAGATAAAAATGTGAGATGATAGTTGTTAATTAACCTCCAAATACCATGATTGAATAACAGAGTGTAAATGACTACCTAAGAAAATTACTTCTATTGTGTTAAACTGATCTCTTCTTAAGATATAAAATGACAAATCCTAGAAATGTAAAAAAAATTTCCCCTAATGCAAGGAATGCTGCCAACAAATTTAATCCATGTAAAGTAAATGAATCATTAGAGAGTAAATTGGTCTCTCTGAGTTAAGTCTTTATAAATATGAACCAAGTCTGAA